>NW_004949123.1:2897466-2929537 GCF_000317375.1 Microtus ochrogaster | reverse complement strand
AAACCCTGTCTCGAAAAACCAAAAAAAAAAAAAAAAAAGAAGAACAGTATATGTGATGTGAGCTCCTGACCCCCAAAGTGGAAATGAGTAGGACCAAAACTCCCTGCAAACCCTCGTTTTAGGCTGCAAATAACGTGGTTCCACTGTGCCATTAGACATAATTTGAAAGAAAATGGATACTTAATTTAAAGACCATTTCTGGCAAGACTGAGCCTTCTTCACCAGCATTTGAAGCTATTATATAAACTACCAAAATCAGAGCCGCAGGCAATCTTATCTATTAGCGGCCTAGGCATTTGTGCCTTTTCTCTCATTCGCTTTAATATTTTCTATTTCTTTTATTCGAAGCAGAAGGAGAAAAGGCTCACTTGCAAAAATAGAACACGTTGCACTTGAATTTAGTGGTCTTTTCTTTTTCTTTTTTTTTTTTTTTTTTTTGAGAGAATTTATGTTTTTTTTTTTTTTTTTTTTTTTTTTTTTTTGAGAGAAACTTCAGAGGTGACAAGATTGATTAACAAGGAGTCAGGGTGTCTAGGGGCTGGCAAGGGAATGTTAACCATCCAGAGAGAATTTCGGGCTCTCTGATAGGAAGCTGCAGTGTCTGCCTCAGAAGGTGTTGACTTGTTTTTAAGGAAAAGGAGATGATGAGCTCGAGGGCAGAAGGCGGGGTGGCATACCTGCTGCACTATGTGACCTTTATTTAGTGCCAAAGGAAGAACAATGAAGAGGTAACACTCCTAAGTTAGTCATCTGGCCTATTTGCCTGGCCCATCCATCCTCCGAGAGCAAGGGAGTGGACCCAGCCTGTGGTCACCACTGCAGAAGCAACCTCCGAGTCAAGCTGATACAGCAACTGGCAGGAGCTGCCACCTGTTTGGTTCTCCACCATGTTTCTAAGAGATCAAGTGCACTATGCAGGCAGCCCACCCACCCACTCCCAAGGCCAGGTTAAGCCGTCTTGATTCCTACAGAGCTTCACAGGATTCCTCAGCTGGGTTCTTGATCCAGACTCTCTTCTTCCTCCTCATGAGAAGTCCCTGACATATTTAAGCAGCGGGGCCCAACCTGGCCAGAGAGTTTTGTGTTCCTACAAGGAATATGCATCTACTGTCCACTGAGATAAGAGGCCCTCTTGCATCCTCGGGGTTAAAAGCAGAGAGGCACCCACTTTACACTGTTTGCGGGAAGATGAGATTTGAAAGTGTCTGCACTGAGGAAGTGGCTACTTTTGTCCTTTCGTCTCAATAAAAACTGCATTGTGGATACAAGACAACCTTTCTAGCTCCTCACAAAACCTTGGAAGGGCATCTGTTTGGTCACCACACAGCAGATTCTTTTGGAATCTGCCTCTAAACTGTTCTTGGGAACTACCATCAGGCTGGTCAGTTTGAGCAGCTCTTTAAACTTTTGAAACTACTGTTCAAATCAGTTCTTGTCCAATGTAGGGTCTGTGAGTTGTGAGGCAGAGGTCGTCTCAGTGTCTCCTGTGAGGAAAACAAGGACGGACGCACCTCTAGTGGGGCACAAGCAGGTATTGTGAATCCACTTGAATTGTGCTACCTGGTAGCTGGATCCTCCCCTCCAAAACATAGGGTCTTCTCGCACCCTTCTAGTAAATGACTGTTGTTGTTGTTGTTGTTTTTCTGAAGCCATTATGAGTTTCTGAGTTGTCAAACAAACACATTGAATCAAAGGCAAACAGAAAAGTGCCCTGAATCACCAGGTCTGGAAGGCAACTATGCTGAAGCAATTCGCCAAAAATCGATTCCTCCAATAACTCCTTGATGTGGGAACATGTCATTCAATAGCGTTTCCTTCAAGCTTTGGTTTAGCAATGGCTTCTTTGAGGTTGTGGTTTTGTCCTTCTTTTTTTTTTTTTAACTCTTAGCAAGTTCTCCTAAGTAGAATTTCCATTTTTGCTGTATTTCCTATCTTAAATGCCTAGACCCTCTCAAAAGTTAGATGGATATATGCCACACACATGGCTTTCTCTCCAATATGGCCTGCCACAGTCTCAGATTGGTAACTTTGCTCCCTGAGTCTTTCTTTCTCTGCTTGACTTTCTGCAGTCCCAAAATTTGATCCTGATTTTGCTTGACATTGCCCACAAGACTGTGGAAACATGTTCTAGGCCCAGGTAAAGAAGGCACCTCACCAATTTTAGTCATGTCAACATTAAGCAAACTTAATTAGCTATTATATGAACTGGATTTGAATAGCAAATTCTCAAAAAGTTGATGAAGATCCTAAACACGTTAACCTCCAGTGATGTGTCACAAACATGAAAATCAGTAGAGCTTAGACACTTTGGCTTCCATCTACCGTCTCTTCCCCCTTCTCATGCTGCCATCCAGTCCATTTGCCCTCCTCCAGAAGCTCTCCTGACCTGGAGATGAACGCTATACTGATGCAAAGGACCCATAGCCTTTAAGGGTATTTTTGAAGGGTCAGTACTTCCCCTTAACCTGAATAGTGTTAACACTAAAGTGCTCGACACTCTGCTCTGCCAGCCTCCCCACTCATCTTGTATTTCTCCTTCCTTTTTGCTGCTCATCAGCATTAACCAACTTAGTTAAAGTTCTTTGTTTACTCTATCCTTTTCCTATAGCCTGTAATTTCTGGAGGGCAGGATTCACTTGGCTTGGTGCCTTCACTCCATCTTCTGTCTGCTATAGTGCCAACTGTAAATCAGGTGTTCTGTAGCTTCCATAGGAAGCTAGTGGGGCTGGCAACGTTGGAGAACCATTCTATGTCCAGCTTCCTATGCTTACACTCCCGGTGCCGTACTGAAAGCTGAGGCTCCAGCCACCTGAGCACAAAGCCCAAGCCAACCATGCTTTCCTCAGCAGCTCTGTACCTTTTGAGAACCACAGGGTTGGGAGAGCCTGCTCTTTCTTATGTGTGAGAAAGTGCAGTCCACGCTGCTTCTCAGTCCTTCGGCATCAGCATGCATTTCTTAGTAAACCTCTGTTATTTCTGTACATCACCCAAGATGAAACACATGACGAGCATCATTAGCTGTGATAGGATATGCATGGGGCACTTCAGGAAGAGAGGGCGTGTTAGGACTAGCAGGGCAAGGGCAGGGGAATGAGAAGACACTCAGAGAATAAAACAATATTAGGATGAATTATAAAGGGATGGCTCGGGCCGACCAGCTGTAAGGACAGCTGAGTCCAGCGGGAACTGGGAGCTGCCAGTTTGTCAGTGTCTTTCAGCCCACGTTGGTCTCTGCTTGTCTTTCCCATTCTCCTGCTTCCCGCACACTGGCTTCCTCTACACCATAAACATCACACAGTCTGGCCGCCCAGAGTGGCAGACCTGATCTCTGGAGTTTCCGTGATGTGGCTTTCTCTTTTCTTTCTCCAACTAAGGGCTTTAGTCTCTGTCCATTCCAAAGTTTCTGTAGTTTCTTACAGATGTGGTCAACTATACAAGGAAATCAGAGGTGATATGTCCAGGCTCTGGATATGTATATAGAGGAGGGGATGTGTTAGGGCTTTGCTGTGCAATGTGCACGTAAGCTCATATTTTCAACAGTTGGTGAAAACTGTTGGCACTGTTATGGGAGGTTGTGAAACTTTTTGGACAGGAAACTAACTCACCAACTTAGGGCTGGGGGACAGGTCTTGAGGGTATAGATCAACCAGCTCTAGTTCTGGCCTTCTCTTGTCTACTTGCTGATCTATGTCAGTCACCCTCTCCTGCCACTGTGAACTCCACTGTGCCTTCTCCACCACTCTCCAGCCTCAAACTGCAAGCCGCATGCATCCTCTTCCCCTGGAGTTGTTCAGCCAGATGCTCCATCACAGGCAGGAGAAATAAATGACACAGGAGCGGCACAGAGCCTAATAGGCTATGTGGTGCCAGGGGATGGATGGAAACTGCTACTATCCTTCTTCACGTAGCTGTTTCCGAAGGGATGAATACAGTGGTGAGTTGAAAAGACATGGATCCAAGTCATTGGTATTAGTCAGCCATTAGTTTCCTCCCCCCTGTTCAGATTGGCTCACACTTCCAGGCTAGCTAGGGAGCATTCAGGCCCACAGTCTCCACTTGACAGCATCATCCTGGCCCCTGCCCTTCTGTTGTTCTCAAGAAGAAAGAACCAATCCCAGCAAGCCCCACTCTTAAGCAGAATCCAGAAGAGCACCACTTCCCTGCATTCATGAATTTTTGCCTCCTGAATTTTTGCTGGCATACTTTAGCAAAATAAATAATACAGGACATACGGTGACATTTTAGATGAGTGGTTTTTAAAGGGAAGCATGACCCTAGTACTTATTGTGCGCCTGAAATTAAAAATTGACTATGTTTTCTGTTCCTCATCAAGCTTTACTTGTTTACCCCATTCTCTGAAGTATCTCCCCAGCCACCTTACACACACACACACACACACACACACACACACACACACACACACACTTCTAATCCCCACTCCACAAGCAGTCACATTCCTATCCCCATTGCTACTCTAACTCAAGCAGCCCTGCGAGTTCTTGAAGGGTGCATGTAACCCTCTTTCCTTCACCTCTGCCTTAGCCAGGTGCCTGTAAGCACAATCCTGTTCCTACCTGTCTGACCAATTGCTTGCCTCAGCTGTACGTGCCTGCTTGTTTATACTAGGTCTTAGCCCAGCCCAGCAAATTCTTCCCTTAACTCCACGCCAGCTGTAAGGGCTCTGCTTTTGTGTATGTGCTAAATCATGAGGATAAAAGCTTACCCCTTGCCGTTTTCCAAATCCCTGCTTTCAATGCCCTCCGAAATAACGATCATCCAGAAAGAAAGAACTTGTTTAATATCTTGTATCATTTCATTTTTCCCTCCTTCTGTGCAATTTCATTTCCAGTCCCAATTGTCCAAGACACCTCCTTGGTCTTCCTGTCCTATTCCTCTTCCAGAGTGGCCCCTGGAGATGAAGTTAAGAAACCCCCTGTGCATTGATAAAAGACTTAGATTAGATGGCTGAAGAATGTCAAGGACTTGGTGTATTTGTCCCGCTATTCCACTCAACTTTAGGGCTTGAATAGCTGGAGTCATAGATTTCTACTCAAGAATTATAGAGCTTCAGCCTAAGATGCATAGGATTCCAAACACAAGGCAAAAAGCCAGGCCCTAGAACATCACCGTTCTGATGTAGACAAGGAGGACAAAGACCAGAAAAGCCCTAACCGCTGAGCTTGGCAGATGTGTGAGGGCAATCAACACCTGGCCAAGCCACCACTGAAGACAAAACACAACAGCTCTCAGATTAGAGCAAGAAGGAAAATCCTTTATCATCACAAACAAAACGTTTGGCGATTGAAATTTTTTTTTCCGTTTTTTGCAAGAAGCTCATTTTGATGGTTACAGATACAAACAGGAAAATGCATTTTTTTTTCCTCCAAGAAGCCCAAGAGAGAGCAGATGTTAATTAGAGGGAAATCGTAGCAAGGGAGACTGAATTTTGTTTTGTCCTCATGTTTCATTTATTAGTTCATTACATCTACTTAGTCAGCACCGCAACCTGTGCAGAACGATCTACACAAGTGACTTGGGCTGTGAAAGTCATTCACATGGTTTCAGGCACCACACACCAACACCACATAGAAATCTGTTACAGTCCAACTGCTTGGGCCTCACCCTAGATCTAATACAGCAGACACTTTGGAGATAGAGCCCAGTCACTCACTGGCTTGTCATCAGATCACCTTGCTTCTGGTAGCTACCAAAACCATTCAAAGACAATTTACATGATCCTTGTTGACTACTGCGAAACCTACCTAAAACAAAGACAAATAATTTTCTCAAGGTGTTTTTAAGTGTGAAGTTGGTCCTTCTTCATGCTTGCGTTAGCACCAAAGTGAAAAATGCTAGTCCCAGATAAGAGTTTTGGGGTTATAAGTTGTGTATAAGCCTTCAATAACACAGCTATTGCTTTGATACACTCCCTCCCTTTGACATCTGGCACCCCAAGGCATGGTAACAAGGGCAGAGGGCAAGAAAGACAGATGCAAAGACAGGGAGAAACTGCTACATCTGGGCTTCTTTTTCTTCTTCTTCTTCTTCTTCTTCTTCTTCTTCTTCTTCTTCTTCTTCTTCTTCTTCTTCTTCTTCTTCTTCTTCTTCTTGCTCTCCCCAAGTTGGTAGAGGCAATTAATCTTTTTTTTTAATTTTTAAATTGATTTTATTGAGCTGCACATTTTTCTCTGCTCCCTTCCCTTCCTCCCCTCTCCTCTTCTACCCTCCCCCATGGTCCCCATACTCCCAATTTATTCAGGAGATCTTATCTTTTTCTACTTCCCTTGTAGATTAGATCTATATATGTCTCTCTTAGGGTCCTCATTGTTGTCTTGGTTCTCTGGGATTGTGAATTGTAGGCTAGTTTTCTTTGCTTTATGTCTAAAAGCCACTTATGTGTGAGCATATATGATATTTTCTTTCTGGCTCTGGGTTATCTCACTCAATATGCTGGTGGGAGTGCAAACTTGTACAACACTTTTGAATATCAGTATGGTGATGTCTCAGAAAATTAGGAAACAATCTTCCTCAAGACCCAGCGATGCCACATTTGGGTATATACCCAAAGGATGTTCAATCATGCCACAAGGACATGTGCTCAACTATGTTCATAGCAGCTTTGTTTGTCATGGCCAAAACCTGGAAACAACCTAAATGCCCCTTGACTGAAGAACAGATAAGGAAAATGCGGTACATTTATACACTGGAGTACTACACAGCAGAAAAAAATAACGACATCTTGAATTTTGCAGGCAAATGGATGGAACTAGAGGCAATTAATCTTAATTGTCGTCCCTGGGATATTCTTCTCCCAGGTGAAGGCTCCTACAAAGAGAAAGTGGTCTCCTCCTCCTTTTCTTCTCCTTCTTGTTAGGAAACCGTAACTGATTTTTGAATGAAATTTAAACTGGTCTTCTAGAATATTTAAATGCCATGTAACCATGGGAGACTTGTAGGTTTACTTTCTGCCTCAGTGGCTGTGAGGTGAGAGTGGGTGTTTTCTGTCTGTAGTCTAGTGGATTCTACAGTGCTGCTGACGTTAGACCTGGTCCCCATGTGTGCAAGCAGTTATAATTTGCTTGTTATATGGCTCTAAACTAGAAACACACATAATTGTCAAGCCCAGTGTATTGATCTGAAGCTCTTGTTACTGGCAGAAGTTAGAGCAGGAGTCAGGCTCTCATCTGTGGACTTCCCAAACACAAATTGGTATTAAGTATATTCACGAAGTTCAGGAATCAGTTTCCAAATTGTAATTACGCATTCACACATACATATACAAGCACACACATATTCTCAGACATTCACAAATGCACACTGGCTCACTCACATGCTCCCTGCCCACATGCATGTGAATACACATAAATAGGCACACATACATGAATACACACAAAAATTTATACACATTCACATGTATACACATTTACACATAAAGAAGCCCAGATACACACACACATAGATATACACATACACAATTATGTACTATGCAATATGTAGTATGAAGTCTGGACCTTTTTTTTGAAACAGGAAACAATCTGTAGCTTTGGATTCTGTCCTGGAACTAGCTCTTGTAGACCAAGCTGGCCTTGAACTCACAGAGATCTGCCTACCTCTGCCTCCCAAGTGCTGGGATTAAAGGCGTGTGCCAGCACTGCCGGACGTGAAGTCTGGACTTTTTGTAAGACTAGTAAGATTAAGATTTTCAACTTTATTATTTAGCAATCAGAAAAAATTACATCTCTTGTAAAAACAATAAAACCATTTGACCTGCATCCACCTTCCCACGCTATCCCCCACACATACACACACTTACAGTTATAACTTAAAAATGCAAGTTTATACTACTCTCTCAGAGGATGAGATGCAATTTCCTTGCCCTTTAGATGTGTTAACATCGCTTATGTTAGGAAAATGTAAATTACATCAGCATTGATCATATAGGATAACAGCATCCAAAAGGAAGGTTAGTAGTACTTCATGGGTGGAACGTGAGGCTTACTGCCATTGCAGGTGCAATATCAGCAACACTGCGCCTCAGTGATGCTACTCTATGCTCCCCCTGGTATGAGGAGGCATGGGAAAACATTCCAATCAGTAGCATTCTACCCTAAAGTCCACATCCCAGTTTAATACAAGGAAACATCTTACAGAGACCTGCCACAGAGTATCTGGAAATATATGACCAGTAGTCCTGAAAAGTGTTGCAGATGAGGTCATCAAGATAAAACAACAACAACAAAAAAAATCACTAAGTCTAGAAGACCATAAGGAAACCAGAAAGCACCAGATAGAAAGTGGGAACTAGTGTAAAATGTGAGTCTGGTATTCAAAACATGGTTAATCAGCATGTTTTGAACTGTGCACCATGGCCAGATAGGAAACTGGTACTAGAAGGTAAATGAAAGGCATGTGAGAACTCTCAGTATCGTCTCTGGGATTCTGTTGTGAATCTCAAGTGATTGCAAAATGAACACTTAAGCATACACAAAGGCCACACTGCCTCTTAGCCAACTGTAAAGCCACCCTGTGAGGCAGCTAGTCCATGGGGTGTTGTAGTCAATACAGAGAAAGAAAGGCTCTTAAATTTTCCAGGTCTTATCCCATCACTTCCCAAGGGACTGTCTTATTCTAGAAGGCACATTAAATCACGCCCATCTTGAAGAGAACCAGAGGGACAAGAATCTTGTTTTCAGCAACGCTCTTCCTGGCTGCCTTGTGGCTCTTCCTGGCTGCCTTGTGGGGCTTTCTCTCCTTGTCTTCCCCTGCAGCGTTCATGGCACCTTTCATATTGGCTCCTGTAGAGAATAGCGGGAGGCTACATATTCAACCACTTTTATCTCTTCCAGGAGAACCCACCCAGCTAATCGGCTTCCTTCTCCATTTGTCATAGACACAGGCCAAGGACATTTAAAATCCATATTTTTTGCTCAGTTTTGTTTTTTCCTCCCAGGATGGAATGAGCTCCTTTACCTCTAAGGGTTTATGTTCCATTATTTCATTGGCATTGATTGCTTTGCCACACAGCCCAGCTTATTTCAAAAGCGTAAAATCTGTCCCCGCTCTCCGCTGCCACCGGAGTTCTTTTCCCCAGCGCCTTCTCAGGCATCATTTCTCTTTTTGGAAAAACAAAGGATCCTGACAGAATAGTGATCTTTTTCACAACCTATTTCCGGATGACATCTGACCCAAGAATTCTCCATTCTGGCTCAGCTGTTGCAGCGACTGTCATTATACAAGTCTTCCCTGTGAGCTCAGACCTGCAAATCCCCTGTGGATCACGGAGGGCATGTCATTAAATAGACAGGAAATGTGAAGAGAGGCACCTCCCTTCTCCAGCATTCCTTTCCTCTGGAACCTGTTGGTACCTCCTTCACCCGACAATTTGCAAATGTTTAATGAGAAGCTTTGTAATGGAAGAGATGACAAAACCTTAGATAAAATGGAGGAGGAGCTGTTTTGGACATTTGATCATTAGTTCTTACCGGGTTCCTAAGGCAAGTCAAGAACAGAGAAAAGGTGAAAACAGATCAATCGTGTGTTCGGTCCCCTGAGAACAGAAAGCAACTAGGATGAAAGAAGAGCAGAGCTAAAAGTCTAAGCCCACAGGAGCCCAGCAGAGACTCCAATGTGCTCAAGGTGGGCAGAGCTATTTTCTGGTGGAGAAACTAGGCCATGCTCAGAGCGGAGACTCCTGGGCAACCGAGGCTGATCTGTGAGACATGATCCCTGTTGACACAACCCGCTGAGCCATGCACAGGTGCTGAACTCCATGGCCTAGCTCAGCAGGATGACGCCGAAGTTTGTCTAAGGTGGAGACTAATTTGCCTTTTGGGAAAAGAAGCAAGAACAAAACTATATTTACCTTAGTTGTTCAATACATTTATTTTACAAATAACATAACAAACAAAGACAAAAAATGTCATCTTAATTCTATTCCTTAGCAAATCAATTATTTCTACTTACTCAGGCATCTGTGTGGGAGTTTCCAATATATAATCAGTTTTATAAAATTCTAATCATAGCATTGATTTTTTTAAAATGTTGCCAGCTAGTTTTAAATGACAAAATACTTTCTAAACCACTATAATGTCTAAATTTACTGTTTTTAGAATCTATATGTTGTATTTTTAACAATATATTCACTAAAAATTTATTATATATATTTAACCTCTGTTAAATGTGAACATTGTTTCCAAAGTTGAAATTACAAACAAACATATATATATATATATATATATATATATATATATATGTTTTTTCTTTTCCTGAATAATTTATTTGGGAACTTTTCTCAGAGGTAAAAACAGAAAGTTAAGAAGGTAGAAATATATATATATATACACAACTTATAAGTAACTTTCCCCAGCTATGAGCTGTCTTTGTTTAAATGTGTAGAGAGAGAAAGCCGAAAATGACAATAGGTAGATGCCCACTCTTACTTCGGTTGATATGAGACATACATCAAACCGACTATTGGATGGCTCTGTTTGGATGTTCTGGAGGTAAGTTCACATCGACATTTCTAGATCTAAGCTTTGTTATATTTTTCCCATTTCCCCCATTCTGCTCTCTGCCCTTGAATCTTGCCCCACTGTTACAAATAGCTTATCACGACTTAGAATCACCTGGGAAGAGAATCTCAATGAGACATTGTGTTGGCCTACAGGCATGTCTCTGGGATATTGTCTTACTTAAATTAATTGGTGTTGGAAGACCAAGTCCAGTGTAGGCAGCACCATCTCTAGGTAGGATGTCCTAAACTGTGTAAGAGAGATGAAACTGAGCTGAGCACAAGTCAGCAAGCGAACAAGCTTTACTTTCATTCTATAACGTTTCTTGCTGATTTACCTATATGGTACTTATTAAATGTCTGTTTTGCCTACCAGTTTATGGGATCCAGGGCAGCAAGAATCCAACTACCTTATTCACTGCTCAGAGTCAAGCATTCATTTGAGGACTAATAGATACTAATAGTATACTTGTTTAATAAACAAAGAAATAAGTAAATGAGTTAGTGATATTCTCTCAGACTCGCTCTCCAATGGTTTCTAGTAATATTAAACAGGATACTCAAAATGTCATGTTCCTACACACCTTAGATTTAGTTCCTATCTCCAAGTCATATATCACACTTGCACTGAAGAGCAAGAGACTATCCTAGTAGTTGGCTTTCTTCCCACGTACAGATAGATTGTTAGTACAACAGCAACCAGTAGCTAAAGGTGAGACTAATCTCACATCATATTTTCTTCTCATCCCTGGCTCTGAGACTTGTCCTTTTGGAAAGAAGTGATAAAGCAGGTGGATTTAGTTTTTCTGTCAGTCATCATCAGCTGAGTGGAAGTTTTTTTTCTGTGAAAGAAAAGGCTAGTATTAAGTTGATTGATGGTTCATTTTTTCCTATTTGCTCCTTGGTCACTGGAGTGACACCAGGAGGGCTGTCTATTTAGAGGTGCAGGAGACAATAGCTATGACAAAGGCTAGTGCAGACGTGGAATTTGTCACTTGAAAATGATCCCTGGCAATGAGCATATTGATAGATGGTCACAGTGTTAGTCACGGCCCTCGAGAGGAATAAAACTGATAGAACATACATATATAAAAGAGGATTTATTAGATTGTTTTAGCAATATATGTTGGGTAGGAAAACAACAGCTGTCTATACACCATAGAGACTTAGACCTGGGAGGTGTTCAGCCCCCAAGACTGGATGTCCCAGTAGATCTAGTCTCATACTGACCAGCCAGAGGATTCCAAGAGAGGTTCTAGTCTTCCCTCCAAATTAAAAGCCCAAAAATTTGGATTTTGAAGTCAGAGAGAGATTATAGCACCAGTGACAACAGGAAGGGAAATGCATTTACCAGTGAGGAATGGAAGTGGGCAGGCAAAAGCAACTGTGGGTTTCCCTCATATCTCCTTACATCTGAGCCTCCACTAGAAGGTACCACACACTTTTTTTTTTTTTTTTTTTTTTTTGGTTTTTTGAGACAGGGTTTCTCTATGGAGTCTGTCCTGGAACTAGCTCTGTAGACCAGGCTGATCTTGAACTCACAGAGATCCGCCTGCCTCTGCCTCCCGAGTGCTGGGATTAAAGGCGTGCACCACCATCACCCAGCTAGAATTTGTCTTTTACTTTAAATAGGGAATGACAAATAATTCACATGTACATTACTAAATCACTTTTGAGCTTTCTTCCTTCCTGGCCACACAACCCAGGCCTGCAAGTTACAAGCTAACAGCAGCAAACACATGTCTTCCATGCATAGCCCTAGTGGCTAAAGGCAGAAGTGTTGCGCCCCACCACTAGTCCTCATGCTGGGAGCCTATTGCCGTCATTAGCATCCCGG
Source organism: Microtus ochrogaster (assembly GCF_000317375.1). NCBI lineage: Eukaryota > Metazoa > Chordata > Mammalia > Rodentia > Cricetidae > Microtus > Microtus ochrogaster. The sequence continues at coordinate 2,917,190 of NW_004949123.1, read as the reverse complement.
ATGAGGATGAAGATATAGGCAGAAGAATATCATTTCTCAGATGAACCCAGTATTGTCTGACAGAGTTTCACTTCCCCCAAGGAATTATTCACAGCAAACTCCTCTATCATCCACCCACACCCGAAATAGCTGCAGCCTCTGGATTTCTCTGACATAGATGGGAACAAAAAAATCTGTCTCTGATTTTTCTTAGTACTCTGTCAAAAAGGAAAAAGAAATAAGAGAAAAGAAAAAAGAAAAGAAAAGAAAAAAGGAAAAGATTAAGGTGTAAGTTTCTTAACATTGTGAGAAAATATTTGATAGTGTTATTTATTCTAAAATTTTATTCTCTTTTATTTTTGAGATTATAACAAAATTATATTATTTCCCCTTCTCTTTCCTACCTCCAAAGCCTCCAATATACCATTCCTTTCTCTCTTTTCAAATTCATGGCCTCTTTTTTCATTGTTATTATATGTGCACATGTAATATGCATATATGTGTACGCATATGCATATATATTACATGCACATATGCATAGGCTTATTATGTATGTATATATATATATATTCCTAAATATAACCTGTTCAGTCTATTTAATGTTCCTGTATTTAAGTTTTCAGATCTGACCATTTTGCGGCAGATAAGAGTTATAGAATGTAATCTGGGCATGGTGACTCATGCCTGTAATTCCTGTACTTGGTGGACTGAGTGAAGCAGGAGAATTTTGATAAGTTTGAGGCTAGCCTTGGCTACAATGTAAATTTAATTTTTAAATAAGAGATAGAAAAATTGCATCCTAGAACAACATGTTTATGTATATAATCATTTTTTTAATAATATAGATAAAATATGCTCATGGTTATAAATGATATAATAAAACACCTAACAAAACAGAAAATGCTATAAATAGTATATATTAAAATAAATACTTCTACCAGAAAGAATTAAAACACCCAAAGAGCCTAAGGAAGGATTAAGCACAAAACAAATGTCCTGAAGCAGCCTGCCTACACAGCAAGGATGTTGATACTTCTCTGATTACCTTCTTCTTGAGGCTCAAGGATGACTTTCTACCATTTCTCCTCTGGAAATGCTACATTCTTAACTACAGAGAGGCCATGCACCCAACTTTCCTTTTTCTCAGCACTGCCTCCAATAGACTTGCACCCAAAATCTGAGTGAGTTCTTGCTTTGTTCTCCTACACAGACAATGTCAAAGCTGTCACTTTCATTCTTCCCAGAAGGAAAGTGTGTGTCTGCGGGCAGCCATATGTTAGATTATTTTGCTGGGTCAAATATTTCAATAAGTGAACATCCCTAGGGCAAAGAGAGAATGAAGGATGGACAAACAACGGGAAGGGGGGTTGTTTTGTTTTCAATATGCAAGGGCAAGAGCAGGCTCCTAAGAACCATAAGAGGACTCCACGGGTGTCTTCAGTAAGAGTCTCCCCACCACCAGTACTGTTAGTGGCATACACAAAGATATCAAATGTATCATTTTCTTGTGCCATGTCTAGTAACCGCTAGTTTCCCACCACACTCTAATCCAGCAAAGCCTACTAGAACTTCCTTCAACCACACACTGGTCCCTATCCAAGTAGTGTTGTTTTGTATGGGAGCTCCGTGCCATATGTGAATCCTGAATTTCTGGAATGTCACCAAATTACACCTGAAACATGTGACAAAGAAATAAAATTTAAAGGCCTTTTAACTTATTTAATTAATTTCATGCTTAATAGAAACATGGATGACATGCTGGAGACAGGACAACAGGAGAAATGGTGGAGTGGCCCATGGGAAATTGCATTTGGCGTGAGTGGCAAATCCCACACTGACTATGCTCCTTGGCAAGCCAATACAACAGAAGAGACTCTTTAGGCCTTCCTGTCTATACGTGAAAACTCTTTTTTTTTTTTAACATGGAGACAACATTTCAAAACACACCTCTAAAAGAATGACATATAGAAATCATTCCTACCTATGGGTATAATACAAAGTTTCAATGCATGTACACAAAACGCAGTGACCAATCAGAATAATTGACTTATCCAACTTTTTAGATATTTGTCATTTCTTTGTGTTGGGAGTATTTTCTTCCTATTATTTTGAAGTATTCAGCTAATTTTTGTCAGCCATAGTCACCCTAGTGTGTCATACAGAAGCTGTTCCCTAACTTCCCTCCAAGAGGCATTTCAACAGCACTCTAACTTCTCCTTTGAGACATTTTCACAGCTAGCATTTAGAAATTATATGCATGGTTCACTGGTTGTTTATTTTGTTTAATAAACAGAGTTTACTGATGATATTCTCTGGGTCTCAGACACAGTTTCAGGCACTGAGGATGGACCAGTGAGTAAAACAGGTTAGCTCCCTACTCTCTAGAGTTTGAGTTCCAGAAACTGTAGGCAACCAGGTCATATGCCAGCAAAGAAGTAAATACGTGGTATAATAAATGATAAGACCTCAATACCAAACAGCATGAGGCTATGGATGATAAAATCACTATTTCAGATGTGGATTTGGGGAGCAATTGTCCCAGGTGTTTGAGCGAAGATCTAGAGCCAAGACTTGAATCCCAAGGAACACTGTGAGCAGTAAAGCCTATATAAGAGACTGAGAAAACACAAAGCACATTTAGAGACTAAGGCAAGCGTGAAGGGACCTGGAAGACACCTTCCCTGTGGGACATGAACATGGCCTTCCTCAGAGTAAACCGTGGACCCCTCCTTTGTGATTCTCTGGACCTAGTCCCTGACACTAGACCCCACCATGTCACATGAGTGGAGAGATGCTTCCCCAAGAACAGGAACTGCCTAATGCTCTGTTAGTGTGAGAGACAAACTCATTCACCAGCTTATCAAGGTCACTCACTTCCTTTTTCTTGGTGGATTGGACCAGCTGAGTGAAACCTGAATCCAAACCAGGGAAGAAATCTTCTGTGAAAGGATATCCCTGAGAAATCTGACAAAATTAGAAGCCAGAAGGAGGCTTCCCTTGGACGACAGATGACTTGTTAGGTTGAAAATGACAAGGACGTCTAGTCCAGATGCCCCTGATTGCTTGAAATTTTCCAACACAGTTTTGGGCAGTCATCCTGTCTTGTCGGTAGCTCAGCATCCTATATGGAAGCTTGTGCTAATGATGGCCATGGCTTAGGAAATCCCTAAAGTTCCCACTGCTACTTGGGGCAGATTGACAGGAGAGAGAGAAAAGAGAGCTTACATTATCTCTCTTTAGAGGAAGAAAGTCTGCTGGTAAGACCAACGTTTCTTTACATCCGACTGTCCAGAGGGTGACTTTAATGAGCCAACAATAGAACATGCAGAGGAGGAAGGGCAGTTCTTTGTTGTTAGAAACAGAAAAGAAAATAACCATGGAGCCCAACTCCCACATGTAACTTACAAAAACTGAAGGGGGTCTCAAGTTGGGGGTAGAATCCATAGAACATTCCTAGTGTAGCCATAATACTTACCTATGACTGTAGTAGCTCCACATCTCCATGTTCCTCACCTCTGAGCTGCTTCACAGATGTGCCCTGGCCTCTCTTCTCAGTCCCCATGTTAGAAGATGCCCTGTAGTTCATGCTCCTTTTGACCCACTCTTCGTTCCCCCCGTTTTCTTCCCTTCATCTTGCGATACCTTTCTCAGCTTCCTCTCACCTCTCTGGAGTCTTTGGTTCGGTTTCCTGGCCTGCATGCTCACTTACTTGTCTCATAAACATAGGCGTTCTCTGTGTCATGGCCTAGTCCTGCCTCTATTCACTCTTCCTGTCCCTTCCCCCTTGTCACCTTTACCACCTGCCTGAAGTAGTACAAATTTAGAACTATCCATCTTTAGCCCCCGCACTCTGGCTTTGTTGCAATCCAGATTCGTCTACCATCTCCATTGGGTATCTCACAAGCATCTCTTCCAACTGAACTAATTACACATTCCCCGTCATCTCTAATCTGTATCTCTTTCACATCCACTTTTAATCCTCAAATCACCCAATCCCTAGACTTCTCTCTTTCCCTGTGTTTCTGCCTCTCTTCCTTGCCTGTCATAGAGGGAGAAAAAAGGAATAGAGTGTTAGTTGCACACAGTTTTGATAGAACCAGACACAGTTGTCAACCTTGAGGGTACCAGCAATGAAATAAAGAGCAAACACAGATGTCAGGAGACAAAGCTCTGCCCTCACAGGTCGATTGTCAGGACTGAAGTCAATTCACTGTCTGCAGCCACTCCGCTGTCCGCCTCCTTCCGCATTTACCAATCCAGATCAGATTCACTTATTCTCCTCTACAGCTACTCTCTTTCCAATAACTGCAGGCCCGTCAGTTCCACACCACAAATGCCAGAGCTTTAGTTTCTCCACACCTGTACCTGGCCTGCTGACTGCTCACCGAAGACATTTCTTAGGCCAGCACAACAGCGCTGCTATATACCCACCGTCCCCCAACTCAGCCTTATCCTCGGAACTGTCTGCTAACATCTCTGCCTCTGTGGCCATATCATCTTGTTTCCCCCACCCCATACCCACTGTGAACCTTCTCCATCCGTTCGCCTATTAACTCATCAGCTCTACTGACATGTCCGTCTTCACTCACCACCTTGCAAAGAAAACAGAGGCCACCCAGTTGGAATAGCTTAAAATCATTATCTCAAATCTGCAAGCTCAGACTCCCTGTTCGCATCCTGCACAAATGGAAGAGATGCTCTTTTTTTTCCCTACTCAAGACCAACGGCTACATGCTCCTCCACTCAGCTGTTAATTACGGAATGTTTATGTGCCAGAGTTACAAATCAGCCCCTCATCGCTGTCTCCTTAAAGTGGTCAAGCACAATTAAGCCTCACTTACCTGTTTGAAGGGCTAGGGACTTATCCGCACAGAAACAAGACAAAACCATCTGCCCACACGGAGCTGCAATTTCAGAGAAGGGGATGGCAATGAGCAAGACCAAGGAGAAATGGGCATCACACCACGGAACAGTTGACTGCTGTGGCGTGCCCAAAGAACTGAAAGGGTAGGAAGGCTAAAGGGAAAGCTTCGCCGGACAGGTGGTGTTTCAGCAAAGGGCTGCACACAGTGAGGAGGAAGACTAAGGAAATTCCAGAGGAAAAGAGCTCACATTCAAAGGAGAAGAAGACGCAGGCTCCACTTTGGTACCAGGAACTCTCCTGTCCTGGAGGGAGAGACAAGCCTGAGTTAAAGGAATGACCATACACACGGCTAGTCTCCTTTAAGAAGGACCTTGATTCAATGTCAGTGGAGCAGACACGTTGTGTGATTGAGAGGACCCGCATTGACTGTCAACGGGGCGCTCTTCAGTGATTGTGTATTCTAGAATCCAGGACAGTGTTGTCAGTGACATGGAGAACACACACTTCCCTCTCTGAGTGTCATGCTTTAGTTCTGGCCTCGTGTCCTTTGTGAAAGGGGTGCTGTAGAGAATCTGAGCACGCTGCAGAGCCAGAGTTAGGGGAGAAGGTAGAGGAACCCTCTAAAAGGGTGGATGACCCTTGCTCTGAGGTCAGCAGAGAAGAAAGCCGTCCCTCATCTAAGCTGTGTAACACAATTATTTATGTGACATGTGATTATACCTCTCTGGCGGAAATCATCCCAGGGCTTAGTGTCCTGGTTAATAGAAAGACAGGTGTCACGCTCTAGCTGTGAAGACACTCTGGGAGCAGCCTACGTAATCAAGGTCATCGCCACCACTTTGTCACTAGGCTTCAAATGCACTTATTGTTCTGGCTCTCAGCTGTGCCAACTCCAATCCCGCCTTAAACCCAGGCCATTCTTTTTTGGTGAGTTCTTTCTCTCCGGCCTTTATGCTGCTGATAATCTGTTTGCTACCACTCCCTGACCACTACTTTCTTTGAAGACACTTAAGCCCACTTGAATCTCACTTTCCTTAGAAACAATGCAGTCATCTCTCTACCTCTGCACTCTCTGCCCGTGGCATCTCTGACTTCACAGCTAATCTCCACAAAGAGCCCCCGCTTCTGCTTCCCTTCTCTTTTAATAATTGTTCCGACCGTCCCGTTCTCCCTCCACGCCCGTGAAGCTCTGTTCACCATCAGCCTCCAGATTGCTGATTTCCATTTTTGCTTTTAGTCTCTACCTTGCTCAGTCTTTCACTAGTAATTAGAGCAATTGACTGCACCCTTCTATGTAGAATCCTTTCTCTTTCCTGGACACATTGTCCATCGCCTATCTCCTCCAAAGGCTTTCATTACTGATTCAACTCAACTTGGCAATGCTGGAGAGACACTGTTCTGCCCCAGATGTCGCTTGTTACCTCGGTTCTTTTCCTGTGACCTCATCTACCTCAAGGTTTTGTGTGAACTAATGATTTGGGCCTATAGCTTCTGCTCAGATGTGCTCTGACTTAGGGATGTCACCAAAGGGATCTGCACGTGCACATGCCACCTTTGATCTGTCACCTCTTTCTGCCTTCGTTCTTAATAATTTGGCATTGCAGATTTCGTTCATGCATCCCTCCTGGCCTAGGGAGAAGGTAGGGGACCATCTTTGACTCTTCTCATTTCTTTGCTCTTTACATCCACCTTATGCTACCTGAGCAGGGCCTGAACGCACTCTCTAATATAGACTATCCTGTTCTATGACACTCATGGCTTTCCTGCACTATGGCAAATGCTCCTTCCTGCACCTCCTTGCATCCATCTTGACCTCCTCCTGAACGTGCCTGTTGAGTAGCATACGTGCCACATGTTTGGGAGCTACACAATTCATTTATGGAAAAATATACTTTTGAATGTTCATTTTCAGATTCTATTCTTGGTACTGATCATACAAAATAACAACTCATTTTTTTTTAAAAAAGGGACAAGACTCCACAATAAGGAGTTTAAGTTCCCACAGAGAGAAACAGAAAAAAGTTAAAAAGTGAAAATACGTAATGAATGCACTATATTTGACATGATTTATAGCATGTCATATTTTGTATAGTTGGTATATTTTGTATAGCATATAAATGCTACGGATAAGGAGTGATGGGAACATAAAGCCATGTGATAGGAGGAGAATGGAATTTAAAAGAAGTCCCAGGAGGCCGGGCGGTGGTGGCACATGTCTTTAATCCCAGCACTCTGGAGGCAGAGGCAGGCGGATCTCTGTGAGTTCGAGGCCAGTCTGGTCTAGAAAAATTAGTTCCAGGACAGGAACCAAAAGCTACGGAGAAACCTTGTCTTGAAAAAAAAAAAGAACAAAAAAGAAGTCCCAGGAAAGATATATCTAGGTAAGAACAGAGAATAGGATGAAAAAAGCCTAATTGAAAGTCTGAAGGAAGAGACCTCTAGCTAAGTGGGTAGCTTTAAGGGTCCTCATTAGACATCTGCCTTGACTCCTTAGAGTTGATGAGTCAGAAGAGGCCTGTGTAGCCTGAGGACCAGCCAGTGAGAGATCAGTGTACAGAGAAGATACATAAACATTGGGGCCTGGGTGATCTGTGGAGCTTACTCATGAGGGAAATGGAAGATACTAAAGGGTTTCAGCACAGCGTCCTGAGTTTCAGCAGTCTTACCTAGATTACAACTCTGCTGTGGTTAGACTAAACAGAAGAAAACGTAAGAGCCAGTTAACCAGAATGTAGGCCTCTGGAGTCATCCAGATGACATGTAATAGTAGCTCCAAGGAGGGCGGTGGCAGAGAGGCTGAATGAGCAACAGACTTTGAAGGGAGGGATGGCAGGTTCTTAGGATAGATGGCATGTTGCAATCTTTCTTTAGAAGACTGAGTCATAATTCTCAAGATTTGGTATTGAGCCAAAGGATAGGAAGAATTGCATTAACTGAGATAAAGAAAGCTATGCAGGAGTAGGCTAGAGCATATGAATTTAGGCAGTGTGCTAACAGTCAAGCCATCTCGTGTTGATCAGAGTTGTATTTTTAAATTAAGATATCAGTTGTCAAAATGGCTGATACACTTTAAAATTTGCTTCATTCCTTTCAGACACGGGTTTTGGCTTCATCCCAAATCTCATAGATGCCATAAAATTGGTCTTGGAGGATATTTTAGTGGAATCTGTGGAGTCTTTGGAACTGCTGCTGTCTACATATTTACTCTGAGCATGTTTTTCAAAACTCCAATAAGCAAAACACTCCTGGTTGTGCAGAAGGCTTGGAACTACTTCTTCTCACTAAAGCTTCCCAAACTCCTGAGTATTAGACAAGGTTTTCTTGGACAGAGCATGTGCCAGGCCCTCTGATAAACCATCTGCTAAGGATCTGTCCCTCTATAGTACTGAGCCAAGAGCTCCAGACGGGGCTGGGAAAGGACTCCAGTCTGGATGAAGAAGGCAAAGTGATAACTATGGGCATGCATTCAAATCCTTGTGCCTAGGCCACCAAGGACATCATCAGATAATGTCCTTCTCAAGGTAGGGAAATAACTGTTGACCTAAGGATGGAACACCTAAACCCATCAAGTCCCTAAAACAAAGTCAATGAGTAAATTGAGGGTAGATGTCACCTTACAAGTAAAGTTTAAAAGTTTAAAAAAAAAATTACAAGATCCCAACCTGAAAAAAAATGACAAAAGCTTTACCTTGAGTCGACAACGCTAAATGAGGGAAATATTTCTTCCCCTAAAATAACTTGCTTGCTAAGGGAAAGGATATGCAAATTTCTCAGACTCAGAAGTGCATCTGAGGAAAACAGCCAACCTCCACAGACAGTCCATCACCCACTGCAAGGCTTTATGAGAAACCTTGGGTTGATTAAAAAATGCAGTGCCTCAATTTTGGAGGATTCATCCCCTCCCACGTGTGCCCACAGAGCCACGGCTCTGAGTGAGTGCTCATGGCATACTGGACCTTGACTCTGTTGCTGTGTTCATACTTGAATAGAACCATAGGTTTTCCTTGTACTCAACACAAGAGTGATCAACACATTGCTAACTGTTTTTTTTTTTAACTAAATCAGCTCAGAGAACCAATCACTGACAAGATTTTCAAGTTCTTTATCATGAACACCAATAAAATCAGAAGAAACTTCCTCAAAGGGATACCTTGGAGAAAGGTACAGTCAATGTAGGCTCACCTTTAGAGTAGGTAGATAATGCTAGAAATGTAAGAATAGAGAAAGTCATTTGTTGATAAACTTACTAAATAGTAAGGTATTCCCTTGTCTATCTAAGCCTTGAAAAACAACAGAATTAGGTCAAATAGATTCTATCCCTAGTACCTAGGACAGATATTCAAATAGGAACGGCTTAGGAATGCAATAAGATCTTAGAGAGTGCAATTATTTATAAAATTCATGCTGGCTTCTAACAAACCTGGAAATGATTTTATATTAACAAGTCAATTAATTTTGGTGTGTGTATGTGAGATGTATGCTTGTTTGTGCATGCGGGCGTGTGTGTGTTTGTGTGTGTGTGTGTGTGTGTTTGTGTGTATGTGTGTGATGTGTGCTTGTTTGTGCATGGGGCGTGTGTGTCTGTGATGTATGCCTGTTTTACATTGTGTGTGTGTATGTGTGTGCATATATATACGCACACACATATGAAGGCCAGAGAAGGACGTCAGGTGTTCTACTCCATCACTCTCCATCTTATTTCCTTTGAGACAGGGTCTCTCATTGAACCAGGAGTTCTCTGTCTCTCATCTCAGTTAGGCTAACTAACCAGCAAGCCCCACTGATCCTCCATTCTTCAGACTCCCTAAACTCCAGAACTGAGGTTACATGTGCCCTCCGCCATCCCTGATTTCTTACGTAGGTTCTAGGAATGGAAATGCAGGTCCTTATGCTTGCATGGCAATTTCTCTTATCACCTGAGCCATCTTACCACCCCTCAAACTAGAAACTCCGGCCTGCCTCTAGATGTTAAAATAAGTGCACTGAGAGAAATAAGAAGGTCAAGAGTGGGCATGCTACTCATATTTGATGTACAATAATGTGTGTCTATTATTGTGGATGGCAGCAAACCGTCAGGTTACAGCAGAGGCAGGGTCACATTCTAGCTGTGTGATCTCAGGCAAGAAAGTCTTTTGTGCCTCAGTCTCTATATGTAAAGTAGGCCACTATAGTTCATAGTTTAAAGCAAAGTAAAGATTAAACAACTCAATATATACAAAGCACTTTACCTGGTACCTGGCACAGAATGAGTATGGCACAGCTTTGACTACTGTGGGTGATCAGCTCATTGCCATAAACATGAGTTCTATGTTTATTCTGCCAGAGTATCAGACTAGAACAAATTTCACAGAGTGCATGGGAGATCTCAGTGACTGTTACCATGACGAGGCCTATCAAACTTGGGCAGGACAGAATATCATAGAGCATGGGCTGGGCACATTTTAATCCCTGCTGTGCCAAGGAAGATGACCTAGGATGACTTTCTGGTTATAGGCTGAGAAGTTGTTTCCAAAACCCTCTTTGTCTTATATAGAAATTGAAATACAGTAATATATCCACCAAAAGCAATAAATCTCAAATGATTTTAGCATCAACACATAAAGTCAGAAAAAAAACATGAATTACTGTATTAGTTTACTCTTAATTGGCTGGTGTTTCAGGATGGATACAGCAATTTAATTTTTCTTTCATTTTAATGTTTTATTAGGGTCAGCTACATGAAAACTGTACATTTGTGGGTCAAATAAGATGTAATAGCAGCACTTTTCAGAGAGGTCAGTTTATAATATGCCCTGGACTTTGCTATTCCAAGAACTACATCTTAATTGTTATTTTTTCATACTTTATGCTCAGTATGAAATTATTAAAGGGAATGTTTTAAAAGATGTATGTGAATAAAGATATTTCAGGGTTGACCTTGGGTTGCATAAAGATCGGGTTTGCAAAAAACTCCCAATGATTTTGTCTCATACATAGTGCTACTAAAATTGGATGTGTCTTCTGAGAACACCCATTTCAGACCCTCCTTATGACGAGTTCACAGGGGTCCTGAGGGGTGAATCTATTTACCCATGGTCACATTTCAAAAGTATCAGAGTCAAAAATAGCTCTCCAGTTCCTCAGCTCCTATTCAGTTCCTCTTGTGTGAAAATCGAATCTCTATTGTCTGGAATCTTGTCAGGCTTCGTTCCTACAGAAGCCACAGGCATGGTGTCAAAAACCTGGGGTGCGAGCAGGTGGGATCTAAATTGAATGCTGAGATGCACTTTGCTAGAGTCTTTAGCTAGATGCTTGATTCTGGGCAGAAGTCATGACAAAAACAATCACCTGTGTCTGAGAATGCTCAAGCCTTTCATATGAGTGACACTGCTGTCACAGACAAGTAATGTGGAGAAAGAGGGCAGAAGGCCATCTACGATGCTACCACACAAAGTGCCTAGTGCCTCCACTGTCTTAAAAAGAAGCCCATGAATTCAGAGATGGGGGCAGCTGCCAGGCACATGTGTGTTGACAGCATTGTTGAGAAGTGGGCTTCTTTCCTGCCATCTTCCGCGTTCCACACCACTGTATTCCACTGGGAGATCTTAACGAAAGAAATCTGAGCTTTAGGGAAATTCAAAGTTTGAGAAAAATCAATCCTAATAAGAAGCACTATGGGCAAATAGCTTGCACTGATTGGCCTAATCCTGGGCACCTGACTGAATAGTACAGCAAAAGAAAAAGCATCTGTATCCAGATTGGCTTAAACAAATCAGCAGTTGGTCCTAGAGAAGAAGATGATGCTCAGGCCTCCCTAGCTGACCACAGGGTGTTAGAGACTCTTCAGATCCCAATATCTACAAGAATCCAATATAAAATATGCAAGTATCCTATGAGTATCATTCCACATACTTCAAAGCAGTCCTAGATTACTTATAATAAAAAATACGGCATAAATGCTAGTGGGTAGTTGCACTGTTTGATTTAGGGACTAACAGCAAGAGACAAGTCTGTCCATGACCTGAACAAACCTATTTCTTTACAAATATATAATTTTTATGCTAATGTCCTTATTCATTTATTCACTCAACAACATACATTTACTAAATACACATTTTTATTAACAGTTCATTAAAACTTTGCCACTAATTTTGAGTGCCAGCAATAAGTGAATTAAGAGTGTCTGAAAGAATATCCTAGCAAAATGTAGATCGTTTTAGAAGATTAAAGTGGAAAATCGTGGCTAGGTAGTCAGCCAACAGATATTTGAGGCAGTGTCCTAGATTTGGCAGTGTTAAAAGTTTTCTCAACCATTTCACAGCTGAAAAATATTTAGGTTTATCCTGACTTTTAAGTCTGGCAGGTAATCTTGCAGCAAACATTTTTGTAGCTCTTGTGTTTGTGTACACCCATGAACTTGTTGCTAAGGTAGTTTCCTAATGCTGAGTTCTGGAGTCAGGGCACATGAAAGTTTGACTGGTCTTGATAAAATTTATTCTAGAAAGTTTATTTCTCAGGATTCACACCCTCATAATCTTGTCAAGTGCGCATCCATGTGTCCATGTGAGTGTGTACAAAGATATACACCAATACATATGTGCTCATTATTTATAAATATATGCTATATACTTATATAATTTGATAGATAAGTTTCTCAGATAACATTTCATAGTGATTTTTCAAGGACACATAAAGATATAACATGTTTTCATGGAGCTGCATTATTTCAAATGTTTAAAATGTAGTTACTTTTACATTTCATTCTATTATGGCATACGATACAAAAATCTATACAAACTCTGTCAGTGAAACATGAGATTACAAAGGAATATCTTGCTTACAAAGGAATGGATATATCTTCCGACTCCAATACTTCCCCCAAGTCCCAGAAGCACACCTTACTTTCCTACACAGGAAGAAATTAAGGTAGAAACTTTGAGAAATAAACTTTTGTGTGAGACTCTGTACAAGAACTTGCGTGCTATATCCGTGGGGGAGATCCTGGAGACTAAGGGTACTTTGGGTCCCCTGGAACTGGAGCTACAGTCAGCTGTGAGCCATCATGGGGGTATTAGAAACCAAATCCAGGTTTGCCTCAAGAGTAGTGTGTACTTTTAACTGCTGAGCCGTCTTTCCAGCCCAAAACTGTTTGATTTTTTAACCAGGATCCTCCTCCTTCTGAAGGGGCAAGAAGATGGTTATGGCCATTTATGCAAGAATCTTATTCAGTAACACAGAGTAGGAAAAAAAAAAAACAAAGAGGGACAAGATGCTAAGACACACATCAACAGATAGTAAGCGAGTGGTTTGATCAAGGACAAACAAATTACCCCCGAGGTGTTATGACAGAACGGTGACCTACCATTTCTCGTGGCAGGCAGAATCCAGGGATCCAGTTCTTAGCCATGGGAAATTCCAGCCTGCCATTGTCAACAGATGGGCAAGGAGATGAAGCTGAGCTTCTGCCTACCCTACACCAGAGGGAAATCTTGTTAATTCCCAGCACAAATCATTCCATGTAGACTTTCTGCATTATTGAATGCCATGTCTCTGATTAAAATGGCTTGAATTGTTTTTCTCATTAGAATCATTTGGTATTTCGAACGCTGTGACATTCAATGAAAACGCTAAGGTTGAATGAGGAAAAGGCAATCTCTAATTTAATCTATTTAAGAAAACTAGGAGCCACTGTTGGCATCATCAAATTTTATGTGCTCTTCAATTAATTTTCCTAATGACAATGGCTGTATTATTTATTTAGTTTTTTTTAAAAAGAAACTGAATGACTCCTGATGAGAGCAGTGAGTTTTGATTCATAAAATATTGTGGCTACATTAAAAACCTGTGTCATTATATTCTTAAATGTATAAAAATACAAAATATACATTGAAACATTCAGACCAAGTGACTTTTTTCCTTCGAGTAGGCCCTTACTACCTTGCTAACCTTGTTACAGAACTTACATAGAGCCTGACGATTGTGCCCTATAGAGGGAAATGTTCCCCTTCCGGCACATTTAGAGAAGGAAAAATATAACTAGCACATTCACAGCAAGAAAGAATTCACTAGCAATGGTAGTTCTATCTTCTATCTATTCCTAGATCCAATGACTAGAGCAGACATTTTCTGTTGGCTCCTACATCTACTCTCTAATTTTCTTCTTTTTGCTCTAAGTCCCAGGTGTGTAGGCTGCACCAACCTCAGTCCCATACCCTTTGGCCAATGACTGGGCAGGGGAGAAAGGGAGAAAAGGCTTGGTTGTTTCTAGGGGTCAAATCTCTGGGTTGCTTCTAGGGGTCAAATCTCTGGGTTTATATGTGGACAGAGGCCTACCTCAAAGTTCTGTTCTAGCCTCCTTCAGCTCTTCATGTGCTTTGCTCTTTGGCTGATCTCTGTTGTCCTGTCTTCCTAGCCCAGAATGCCTCCTTAGTAAGGGTCACTGTTTTCACTTAGCTCTGGCTGGGGATCTGTGAACACATTCCTTAGCCAACCCTTCATTATTGTGTATCATGTGACATTTGGTGTACCATGTGACTTCTTTGGGAACCTCACCAGTGCAGTTCATGTATATTCTAGCAAACTTTCTGTTATTTGCTTGACAGAAACCACTTTATGCTCATGGTTTCAGAGATATTTCAGTGTATCATATTAGGAAGGACTTGTTATTGAGAACACATGGCAGGGACTCATCCCATTGTGGCATACAGGAAGCTAAGTCACAGACTGAAGCCAGGCGAGTCCTGTCACCTTCTATGCTCATGTCTAGCAGTCTACTTTTATCTACAGACTCCATCCCCACTGGAAAAGCGATACATATTGCTTGATGAGCCAGAGTATATACTACACATTGGAACGTACTTCCCCAGATCTCTGCAACATTGCCAGACAGATGAACCATATATGAGTTTCTAGGCTTTCCAGGCCATCTGCTCTCGCTTATGGTAATACAAGTAAATTGTATCCATGCAGACCATTGTTATACCTAATTTGTTAGAAAATGAATTGTTTGGTTAGAAATAATGCCCTACGGACCAGGGGTAAGACATTCTGTAAGTCTATTAGATGGTGGCTTTGGCAGCAGTACCGTGAGCCTAAAAGACAAAACCAGATCTAGAAGAATTTGCATTCCAAAAAGAATAAGCTCTCCCTCCCATGATGGAAATGATCCAAAGTAATCAGAGAGCAAGCCGATTATCTTTGGGAATGGTGCCACATTCAGCACTCAAGGAAGGTCCCTGCGATTCCTAGGTTGGGCAAAGTCAGAGCCCGTGGTTACATCAGCCTTGAAGAATAGAAGAATTTCACGTGGCAGAGCCCATGTACAAGAATCTAAATAATCTGGCTTTAATCAGAAAACTAGAGCCACTCGAATTGTTTTTTTTATGAGAAATTTATTATAAAATTAGAACTTCGTATAATTGTGGAAAGTTCTATAGACGGTTTAGAAAAAGGGAGTGTTGAAGAAAAGTTAACGAAGTTGACGGCGGGCTCTCCTGCAACACTGGCTTTCAGGGAACTATATGGGGCTAGTAAGACCACCAAAGAAAACCTTAATAAAGTTGTTGTAGGCTGTGAACTTTGTGCCCTTTCACCTTTGTGGCTCCATAACTAAATATCTGGTTCTGAACCCAGGAGGCAATGAGTCAGGTCAATTAGCCATACAAAAGAGCTAAACAAACAAACAAAAAAGGTAAGGGAAAAGAAGGGAAGTGGCAAGCTAGAATCATCTTGATACTGTTTATTTATTTAATTAATTCCTCACTCCTCCCACTTCTTTTCCCTGACTTCCTCTCTCCCTGAGATCCACTCTTCCTCCATTTTCCTTCAAAAAAGAGCAAGCCTTTAACCAAATACATATAACAAGTTACCATAGGACTAGGCACATATCCTCATATCATATAGGAGGAAAAAAGTCCCAAAGGCAGGCAAAATAGTCAGAGACAACGCCTACCACTCCCATTATTAGGAGTCACACAAGGACACCAAGCTACATAACCATAACATCTATGGCGAGGACCTTGCTCAGATTCATACAGTCTGATTCTGATACTTTTAATCCTGTCTATTTCCCATATCTTGGCTGGGGGAGCTTTTGTAGCTATGTCATTACTTCATTTTTTTTTTCAAAGCCTATTTTAGCATCTCTGCTTAGGAGCCACAAAGCTGATGCAATTCTGGGAAATGTAATTCTGTCTACCAAACTGATGTGGTTCAATGCAGCACCATCCCAGAGAAAGAAGTTTCCTCCATTCCAAAAAATCAGAATATTGTACCAGTGACATTCTAGAAACTCCATTCAAAGGGTCCCCAAACAGCTTTAATGAAGCTTAAAACACAGTGAAGCAGTAGAGGATATTTTTTTGAAACACTAGCTTTATACTTATAGTATACTAATGCTGTGGAGAACATCAAGGTGGGCCTTAAAGGAAATAGGACAAATGAGAAGTGAATAAAACAGGGTGAGAAAAAGAGTTCTTCCTAAGGAATGCCATCAACATGGGGAACTGGAAAACAAAGAGTGCAGAAAAGGTTTTAGGAAGAGCAAGAGCAGGTGAGTCACCTCAACTGTTCTGTAAGGAGTTGACTACACTTTCTAAAACTTACAATTTGATCTGGAACCCACTCCAAATATTTTCATCTCTTTTTCACCACTAAAACAAACCGTCAACCTGGAAATTGTCAGATTCAGTGGTTACTCACACCTCCCAGTGTCTTACCATGACCAAATGAACACCCCTAGTTTCTTGAGACACTGTCTCCACTTGTCTTTGGAGAACGAGAGCTTTGGATTAATGTAATCTTTCCCGAATGTCATGGCAAGAGGGGGCTGTAAAGCAGACTGTGCGCACCTGTGCTAGCTAGCTTTATTCTCCTTCCTCCTCTGTCTATTCAGGTTCCTGGCTTATAGAATGATAACACCGAGATTCAGGTCAGGGCTACCCCGTTTTTAATTCTCTCGGAAAATGCCTTCCCTCACAGACACATCCAGAGGTGCACTTTAGTAATCTCATAGGTGTTTCTCAATTCAGTGAAGTTCACAGGCAAGATTGAATATCCCTCAAGCCCGGCAAATAGCAGCTAGTAAGATGAGAAAAAAGAAGAAGAAGAAGAAGAACAAGCTATTTTGGAAGCTGGGTGAAGCATTTTCTCGAAGGAAAGAGATCATCAGCAATTTAAATGCTGCTGGGAGCTGACCTTTGGATGTGGCTGTGTGGAGGCTTTGGAAGAAGGTTTTTACAGCATACTGAAATCCAAAGCCAGAGGGGAGCACACCTGAGCAACGACAAAAGGGAAGAAATCAATGGTAGCAACTTAAGCAAGCTGTTTGGGGAGTTTGATTCAGAGGGCTAAAAGCAAGCCATGGCGAGAACAAATGGGCTACTCTTTTAATTTCTTTTACAGAAAGCCATTTGTGTCCTATGGAAGAGTTTGAGGAAGAAATGAAGTTGGAATTGCAAAACAGAGAAGAGGCAGTTTGCCACCACCGTGTCCTAGAGCTCAAGGGAGTAGGTTCCATGAGTAAGAGAAGTGGTGGGCTTTGCAGAGCACAAACATGGTTCCCATAGCAACAGCTGAGGATGCTGCTGCAAATATAAGTAGATGAGTAGGTGTGATGGGGAAAGTTGGTAGACAGTCTACTCTAATTATCTCCATTGCTGAAATATCTCTAGCCTATTCTAAGTAGTGAAGTACCCAAGGGCCTACTCGTCCTCCTATAATCATTTGCTACGAAAATTTCATCCAGTCCCATGGCTTCAAACATGCAGCGCTCATATGTTCCTTCTACCCCAGTCTCTCTCCTCAAACTTTTCCCAAGCTTTCTACCTGACATTTTAACTTAATGTGGGACAGACAAGCTTAGCATGTGCATAAGTGATCAATTGATTCACAGTCCACCACTTCTCTTACTCATAGAACCTACTCCCTTGAGCTCTAGGACACCATGGCAAACTGTCTCTTCTCTGTTTTGCAATTCCAACTTCATTTCTTTCTCACAACGAACCATGTCTATCATGACACAAAGAGAGCATCATAAGCCCAAACTGCTGGCATTACATATGAAATATACATTTTTTTTGTCTCATGGTTTTGAGATCACTGTTTGAATAAATGTTAGTACTAGACCCTCAGAGAACAAGGTGAAATAACAACAAAAGAAAAGAAAAAACTCCCAGTATTTCATAAACTTATATTTAAGTCACAGGCACGATTATATTATAGTATAATATAATATAAAGCGCTGGAATTTCTTACCTGGCCTATGCAATAGTGGTTACCTGGTCTCCCTGGTTATGATCTTGTCTCCCATTAGTGACACTTCCACCTAGAATAGATGATGAAACTTTGAATAAGCAAATAACATCATGTTTACTTCTCCACTGCTGTAACATTACTATTCTGCATCAAGATGTCCTAGTTGGCATTACAAGTCAACGCGATACAACCTAGAATCACCTAAAAAGAGTCCCGAGTACTTGTACTTTAAGGCTGTTCTGTTGGCATATCTCTGAGAACTGGCTTGACTGTTAATTGATACAGGAAGGCCCAGTTCATTGTGGGTGGCACCATTCCTAGGCACTGACCTAGGTGAGACCTAGTTGATCTGGAGTGAGATGGAAGAGATGGTGATGATAAGAAGGAAGCAATTCAACCCTTGCCCCCTTCAGAGTTAGCCACCCAGTTAATCCCAGCACTCAGGAGGCAGAGGCAGGCAGATCTCTGTGAGTTTGAGGCCAGCCTGGTCTACAAGAGCTAGTTCTAGGACAGGAACCAAAAGCTACAGAGAAACCCTGTCTCGAAAATCAAAACAAACAAACAAACAAAAAAACAACAAAAAACAGAGTTAGCCACTCAGTTTCATCTGTACTTCAATTCTTTGTCCCATCTACGAACACGGTTCCATGTGAATATACCGGGGTCGAATTCTTTATCGCGTGATAGCATGCGAGAAGAGTTGATACAAGAATTACTGAAGATCCTGCAGGGGCTATACCCTGCAGGGGCTATACCCTGCAGAGACCTCCTCTCTCTTCCTATCCCATCCAGCTTTCATCCCGAACCCCCCACCCCGTCTCCCTCCCTCCCTTCCCTCTTTGGCGGCATAGCACCTCCCAGCTCAGCCTGTTCTGGCGCTGGGACTGAACCCGAAGCGGGAGGGCAAAGGGGAGGGCAGTAGTTCCTTTGTCTCCATAGCCTGCCTGCAGCAAACAGGGTGGGCCCTTTGTTTGTGAGCTTCCCAAGAAGCACAGAGATCCGATCTGGACACCAGGAGAACCATCACTGGGGAGTGACATCACTGAGAAGGTACATCAGTGGGCAAGAAGACCTGATCCTGTAAAAGAAGATCCATAGGGGAGCATTCGGTGGAAGAGATGGGCAGGCAGCAATGCAAGAATTCACCCAACAATCTGAAAAACAACATGAAACCACCAGAACCCAGCGACCTCACAACAGGAAGACATGAACACCTTAATCAAGAAGAAGTAGAAAAAACTGACTTTATGAAAGCGATAGAGGCCCTTAAACAGCATATAAAAAACGCCCTTATAGAAATGGATGAGAAGTATAACAGAAAGTTTGAGGAATTGACTAAATCAGTGAATGATACCCTAGGAAACCAAGGAAAAACAATCAAGCACATAATGGAAACAGTTCATGACTTGAAAACTGAAATGGAGGCAAAGAAGAAAACACAAACAGAGGGCCAGCTGGACATGGAAAATCTAGGTAAACGAATAAAGACTATAGAAACAAGCATAACCAGCAGAATACAAGAGATAGAAGAAAGAATCTCAGATTCTGAAGATAACACAGAGAAAATAAACGCACTGATCAAAGAAAACAGCAAGTCCAACAAACTCTCATCACAAAACATTCAGGAAATATGGGACACAATAAAAAG
>NW_004949123.1:2887529-2892241 GCF_000317375.1 Microtus ochrogaster | reverse complement strand
AGGGGGAGAAGGGTGGGAGGAGGGGGAGGGAAATGGGAGGCTGGGAGGAGGCGGATACTTTTTTTTTCCTTTTCTCAATAAAAAAAAAATTCAAAAAAAAAAGAATGTCAGACTACTGAAAAAAAAAAAGAATTACTGAAGCTGGTGCTCTTGTTATGAGAACAGAAACAGCCTCAGAGAGGGTGGGAATTCTACTCCCAGCTTTTAGGCTTGTTAGCAGAAGAGGTGAGACTAGACCTGGCTTGTTGTATTCCTCATCCCAGTACGCTTCCATCTCCCTCTTAGCTCTACTGCAGAATGGCAACAGTAAGATGTACGTGCATCCTAATAACTATGAAACCAATTGTATTAAAATAGCTGGCCATGTGACCATAAAAATTTATAAACAGACAGCAACAACAACAAAATGCTATCTACGTGAAATATGGGGAAAGGCTCCATTTCTTCTCTTCCGTGGTTTGAATCATATTTGGGGTTGTGCTGAGAAGTCTCAAGAAGGAACACTAGATTTTCTTCCAACACTAGATTTTCTGCCCAACAGTTTTGAATTGATATTAAATAGCCAAACACATCATTCCAAAATTATTAGTTGAGAGCCTATCTGGCACCTTCCTCTTCTGTCTGCCCCTCCTCAATATCTACTCAATGTCCTATTTCAGATAGGACCTTCAAAATAAGAAAAGCAAAAGCTAAACCAGGTAATGAGTAGATTAGGTAAGGAGAATGAAGGAAAACAGCTTTTCAACACGAATTTATATCCATTGCTTCAGATAATACTAATGCAAACTTGCTCCTTCAAACCACTAAGCAACCATATCTAATCATTAAGCATAATAAATGCTGCGGGCGTTTCCCACCTTTCTGTAGAACCATGGCACACTTTTCTTCCCTTCGACATATTATGCAGGCCTAATTTGCACAGAATTTAGGAGTTCTTCGTTAATTCGTTTAAATGGGGTGTTTGCTCCTAATGAGCTCACTCACACAAATACCTAGGAGCTTTCCCCTGCTGGTAAGAGGATGTGTGATCCTGACAGAGGAGACAAAACCAGGTAATTCTCTGGGGCATAATGCTGGCCCGAGAAGCTGGCAAATGTCATGCATACGTGGAGGGTAATGGCTTTACCGACCAGCTCTCAGCCAATTTGTTACAGTGGGGCTGAGCCAGACGGACAGGTGCTCCATGCAGTCTGATAGTAAGTTCAACTTCCCTTAGGTTCACTTCTGCTTTCCAAGCTCTTTGGCCCTTTCAGTTTCTGTTAAATATCTGGTATCTGTTAAAATATCTGCACTTAAAAGAAAGATATTCTCTAATAATCTGAAAAAAAGGGAAGAGAATAAATATAAATTGAACTGTGCCCCACCTTCCAAATTTGTATGCCCGAGCTAACTCATGGGTTCTCAGAATGTGACCTACTTTCTCACAATTCGTTGTAATGGAGCAACATGGACTCCAATTCTATTGACTTTAGGCCTGTATGAGAAGTGGGGATTTGAAAACACATGTACCCACGCACGCACGCACGTACACGTGGTGCAAATTAATCCGTGCTGCAACAAGCCTAGAAACTCTAGAACTGAGCATCTAGGCGCAGGCTCTGCGCATGTGCTTTCCTTCAGCGGATAATGGCACGGCTCTGCTGACACCTGAACCTCAGACTGTAGCCCCTAGAACTTAGAGTTCCTATAGCTACTGTGGTGGCCCTAGGAATACAGGAATTGGGGGGAAGAGTAGCAGTACTGATGTCACAGGTCTAGCTCCACTTTCCCTGTGAATTTTCTGCAATGTAAATGCATTCCCCTCATTCACATCCCCCTTAAACCCCTTCAATATGGCATCCACCATTTCTTCAGTCCTGTCTTTCTCACCTTCTCCAGCCGCTCTGGGTCCCTGCGGGGTCTCCAAACGCTAAGCACTCAGATATTCATGCCGTTTGCCTTTTATCAATTAAGTCAGGTTTTTAAATTTAAAAAAAAAAAAAGCATTTATGGAATTCTGGAATTCATAGGGACATCTTTGGTCACCTATGCCAAATAACAGTCTCCGGTGTGTGTGTGTGTGTGTGTGTGTGTGTGTGTGTGTGTGTGTGTGCGCGCGTGCGCTCGAGCACCCTTCAATAATAATACATAGCAGCATCTCACATTATGTATTTTCTGGTTTATTCCTGTTTACTCCTGTTTGTAATCTATAAGTACATAAACTCCACAAATATAGGAATTGCATCAGGTGGCTGTGTTCTGGTGCCTAGAACTGTACTGTAAAGATGGTCTGCTGAATGAATAAGGGGAGGAATACTTGATTTTCCAGAAACTTGGAGGATTTATAGGTTTAAATTTTCAGTGGTCCCTTCCTGGGCATGCCCAGTAAATATTTCTATTTTCCTTCCCATAAATATGATACAAAGCCCACGTCTTACGTGCGGGATAACTTTCCTTCTTCCTACATCCTGTACCTCAGGAAGGGAATGTCCTAAGTAAGGAAAAACAAAAGATGTGAGTCCTCCTGGAGATATACCACACCCGGATTCATCCTGTACCTCTGTAGAAACTGGTACTGGGTGGGGGTGTTATTCAGTAAATAAAGATATAAGGAGACCTCAAGGTTGCTATTTACTTACTAAGACCTAAAATACAAACTTCTTTTTTATTTTTCAAATTAACCACGTCTTTCAAGACATTGCTGCTCACCTGTCTGCTGCAGGCAGCCACCAGGGAGGCCTCTAAGGATCCCTAGGTCTCTGTGTTTGCCTTTGGGTAATCTGGTTCCTGGGAAGGGAGCTGCATTTTATAAGCCATTGCAGCAGTGATGGGATGTCATTTCTTCGATGTCTTGAGAACAGGAGCTGTGATCTGGCACGCTCTCACACTTTCCCTCTTAGATGCTTATTTTGGGAGAAGTAAACTGTCGGGTCATGAGGCAGCCTTGTGAAGTCTACACAGGGAAACTTGGGGACACATGTCCCCTTGTTGAGCTAAGTAACTGTTGCTCCGGCTGATACCTTGATTGAAGCCTCATGGGAAATCTTTAGCTAAAAAGAACCAGTTAACCTCCTCCCTGGCTCCTGCCCAGTAGACATGCTACTAGTGAATGTTGTCCTCAGCTGTAAACTTTGGGGTAATTTGTTACACAGCAGTAGACAACTGATGCACCCTGCTCTAGTAGAGCGTTTGATTTGCCCTCTACTTGTGTATATTTTTAATGCATTTCTGATGTGAGGTTAACTCAAGACGTTTCTTCCAAAGACTAAAAACACATTCAAAGAGAATTTTGATTTCCTTATCTGAGTCACCATCTTAAATTTGTGACACTTGGTTTTGTGTGTATATTTAAAATAGTAGCCAAACTGCATTTTTTTTTAAAAAAAAAAAATCTCTTTCAACTTCTGCCTGTCTGCCAGACGATTCTCGAAACACTTCATACACATTACCTCATCCAGTCCTCTACGGCCAGGTGCTGCTGTCAAGCTATTATACCATGGGAGACGCAGAAGGATGAGCGGTGTGAGCAACTTCTGCAGCCTTAGACAGCTGGTTAAGTAGAAGACATAGCTAGGCTGGGTCTAAGTTTAAAATCCATAGCCACTCGTTTGTTGTATCATTAATTCCAGCACTCAGGGGGCAGAAGGGAAGGGGATCTCTGTGAGTTTAAGAGCAGCCTGGTCTACAGGGCTAGTTTTGGGACAGCCAGGGCTGCATTGAACAAACTATTTCAAAAGACAAAACAAAACAAATTACTCTGATAGAGTTTTACATGACCTAGGCTCTCTGATACAGTTGCACAAGAGCTGGGATTCCAGCAGCTTCCCACAGGGTGAGAGTCAGAAGAAAAGCCAGAACTGTAGAATCAAGTAGAAAATCAGGAATCTCTTGGATCACGTTAGAGGACATTTATGTGACTTGGAGTCAGGAAATGCAGGTCTGAGCCTTTATTTGGACAGTGCCTTTTATTGTCATGTCATGGACAAACCAGATCCCAGCTTGGACATTGGTATACTTTGGAATTCCTCTTGGTTGGGACTCATAAGATAGGATATGAGGTGACTTTGTGTGCATTCTAACTTGGCACTGAGAGTTCCTGCCATCTGGCCGTGTGCCTGCAAAATTAATTGCAGACACACTGTGCTTAGAAATTCTGGAAGTTTCTAAGTCAGAATCTAGAGCGCTTCAAAAGGACTTTGTTTATCTGTCACAGTACCCCCTGCACCCCAAAAAATCTGGTCTTATCCATGGCATCTAATGAGAGAAAGAACTGTTTCTGACCTTTGCTCTGGCGTGTGTTCATTATTTAGAAGATCTGCCTTCCAGAGTCTGCCAGACCAGACAGGTGCATCACGTTTTCATCCGAGTCCAAGCAGGTTCATAGAGCTAGCTCGGGTGCAAACTAAGGTAACACATGGAAAGAGTCTAAATGAGCTTGAACTGGGTGGATGTTCAGTCGTCATCGTTAAAATCATGTGGAGCTGTTAAATGCCACTTCTGAGCTTGTTTATAGGTTTGCATATTAATCTCCCTGAACATACATCTTTTAGTCTGCCTATTATTCGAACGCTGAAAATTACACTGTTTGAAGAAACAAAGCCTACAACTGATGTGGGAGTGTCATATATCAATCTGTTGATTTCATTGGTTGAGTAATAAACAAACTGCTTGGGCTCATAGCTTAGAACATAGGTGGGTGGAGTAAACAGAACAGAATGCTGGGAGGAAGAGGA
>NW_004949123.1:2859876-2884281 GCF_000317375.1 Microtus ochrogaster | reverse complement strand
GCCATGTGGGCGGCCGGGTGCCGGGACGCAGCCCGCCGCTCCTATTACTACATACAACTCTCCATTGTATTCAGAATAAAGACAGCGAGCTCATAACTTGGCATCTGAGTACATGTTTTATAGTTTGTGAAGCAAGGGTGAGACCAAGATGTTTTTTCTTAAATGTATATACATTCCTACTGCAGTTTCTCTCCCCTTCTCTCCTCCCAGTCCCTTCCTCCACCTCCCCGCTTCCCTAGACCTATTCCTCCTCTTTCCCTTCAAAAAGGGGAAGGCTTTCAGGGACATCAACCCACCACAGCATTATTAAGGCTGGAAAAGGCAAGTCAGGGGGAGGAAAACAGTCCCCAAAGCAGGCAAAAGAGTCAGAGGCAGCCCCTACTAACACTGTTAGGCATCCTACCTAGGACCGATCCATACAGTCTCCCTGATTGTTGTTGGTCCATTCCCTGTGAGACCCATGAACACTGGTTAGTCGATTCTGTGAGCCATTTTCTTGTGGTGCCCTTGACCCTTCTGGCTCATATAATCCTTCCTCCCTCCCTTCCACAAGATTTCCTGAGCTCTTCCTAATGTTTGCCTGTGGGTCTCTCCATCTGCTCCCATTAGTTGCTGTTTGAAGCCTCTCTGATGACAATTATACTAGAAACCAAGATTTTATTTTTTTTAATATTTACTATGCATTGGGGTCCATACAAATAGCATTTTTCATATACTGTCTCTTATTTAGCTCATTATAATTATTATTTATCATAAACGAAGAAACCAACATCTGTTCTGGAGAGTTGGTGGCAGAGCTAGGGTTTGAACCTAGGTCTAGTTGGTATAAAACCTCTGTCTTCCGGACACCAATTCATTTGTTTCCTTTTCCAGAGGGATTCAGGTAGACCCTACAAACTTTCCACTTCAATCTAAGAAATGAGCCTCACTTGTGTTTAAAGAATGAAAAAGTTAATATAGCAACTACCTAATTGTTTATTTGATAATGACAGTGATAATGATGATGGCCAAACTTGTCTCTGCATAAGATGGAGTTTCAGGGACTAGGAGGAGCAGAATGATTTACAATTCTGTACATATTTTCAACTATCTAGATCACTGGTTAGTACCAAATAGCTTGTTCTTGAAACTGCAAGCTTCAAAACACTCCTAAGTTTTCTCTTTTCTAATAAAGTATGGCAGGATGGTGCTGTGGCTATATTGACCACAGTCAGATGGCCCATGTCTTGTCACATGTCTCGCCATGTGACCTCTGGAATGTTGTAACCTATTAATATGCCTCAGTTTCCTCACCTGGGAACACAGATGATGTGAGCTAATGAGGTAGTTTTCAGCGCAAATAAGGGCTTTAGACACCATGTAGCACCTCACTAGCATATGGGATAGATGGCTCTGGCAGAGACTGAGTTTATTTTATGGTTTTCTGTCCATAGTTGTGATAGCAATCCTGAATTAACCACACCCAAGTCAGGGTAATTCTTTGATAATAATGAGACTATGGTATGTGCTATAGGACCATTCAGAGGAATGAATCTTCAACCCTCAAAAAATTGTAGATTACTTGCATAGACTATAGAAGAACTTGGCACTACACATATGCACACATATACACATACGCACACATGCACACACATATATGTGCACACATGTGCACACGTATACAAAAAAATAAATCAAAAGAGAAAAATCCTCTTAATGCAAGTAGTAACTATTTTATTGACATATTTACAAAATATTACAAAGTAACATACCTTTCCAACCCACCATATTACACAAGGGCTACAGACAGGCAAGACAAAGTCCGTGGAAAACATTTATGTCTGTCTTTGGTATTAGAAATCTACACCGATGATAGCATTTAAAATCCCCAATACAAAGCACTAAACGTAGACAACGTTGCCATTGGTAATGTCGTGAAGAAAGGCTCTCCTGTCCTCTGCTATGAAACTCTGGGGCCAATGAAATGCAACAGGAAGACCACATACCACTTGTGAGGCAGGGAGTCTATTGACTGAAATAAACAATACATGCTACAATACTGTACACAGGAGCGTTTCAATCTGTGGGGAGCTATCCCCTCCATATCAACACTTGCTGACAGTAACAGACCAAACATCCCCGAGACACAGATAAGACTTTCTGGGTAAGAATCCAGTCCAAGAGTAGACCTTGCCAGCACAAGTTGACTGTACATACATTTTATGAAATACATTTTCATGATCATTTACACATATACAAAAGCTTAGTCGTTCTAAAACACAATCACAGTTTACATAACTCTGAGGTAAAGGTCTTGAGTCTATTTAAACAAGAAGTCCTAGCCTCCAGGGGTCTCTTGGGGGGAGATGTGTCCACAGAACAAGTTCTGGTACTCATGCAAGCTGGGAGAGGACAGGCTGTCAAAGCCTCCTTATGTCAGAGGTGATCAAAAACATCTGATACGAGAAGCTTCGAGATCACAGCTAAGATAAAAATACCTCTATTTTTCCTCCAAGCAGGAACACTTTCTGAGTCTCATCAGAACACAGCTACTTCCATGAAAGGAATAGTCCACCATGGAAGGCTGTCTCAACTAGGGACTCCATACATCTCAGGAGGAAGATGCTTAGACTCCTTACAGAACACAGTGAAGGCTTGGTAAAAGAAATACACTGCAAAATGGATCTTACTACTGATTAAGACATAGCTAGAATAGCTTCAGAAGGGGAAACACTGGTACCAGGAGAACCCTGGTACCTTTTCTTCTGTCTCAGAAGCAATGTACTTTCCTTCCCAAGTCCTCAATAAAGCTCTTTTGTGCTGCTATTTTAAAAAAAGAAGAAGAGTGGAAATCAGCAAATATGCCCTGGATATTTTAGGGGGGAGGCAGGAAGAAAAGGTTTGTGTTAATAGTATTGTTGCTATACAATGATGCCCTATGGGTGGCAGCCCTTGATCTGTCTCTGTAAACACCTCTCCCTCACTGGGCTTCCCAGCAACTAAGCAGGATCTGCCCAGCCAAGGTCCCTTTGTCAAGCGTGACATCTCATCTCCAAAACACCCTACGAGATAATGAAAGTTGTGAGGCTCCAACACAAAGACACTTCCTTTCATGTGCTTTTCTTTTTCTTCTTTATAAAGAAGTGTGGAAATACAATCAGGACATCAAATAAATAATTAAACCCCTCTCTGTAATTTATCACTTATGATGCAAACCTGAACATGGGCTGCTTTTATGTGATTGTGAGTAACATCTGGGGATAAAAGTGTTTGCCAGGCAATGAGTCACCTGTTGAACAATTTAAGACAAGAAATGCTGGATCTTTCCCAGATGGCAGAACTCTGCTTTTTCTTCATGCCGGGGAAAAAAGCAAAATTAAACTTCTGCTTCTTTGTATCATTAAACACTATAAGACCAAAGTACATATGCATGAAATGTTTCCTAATGGGCTGGCATCCACGGTGCCTGCCACAGTGAAGTAAAAGAACCCTGATCTGATGTGTTTGCAGGGCTCTTTGGGGGAAGGAAAGCTTTTGGTTTTTGCCCCGGTCCCCGACAATGACAGACTGGCAGGCTGTGTCTTGCTCTGCTCCAGGCAAGCCATTAATCTGTCAGGACCAGCATCTTTAGAAATACCAGCATTAAGACTTAGGAGAAAAAAAAAGAAGAAGAAGGGAGGTGTTGAACAGCCAGAAATGCTGCTGTCTAAACACTCCAGTGAACTCATAATGCAGTGCAGGCTTCTGTTTATCCCTTCTGTGAGATTTTGGTGCAGGGTGCAGCGCTGACTGGGCTTTTACTCATCCTCCTCCACGTACGTGGACGGAAACCAGCCCACCTGTAAAGAAAAACGGCCAACGTGTCAACACTGTCGTGGCTTCAAATGATTCTACAGGCAATATTTCCCATTTTCCTAATACTCTAATTAACCTAGGGTTTTATGCCCACTGTAGATGAGGAAGATTGGCTTAATAGCTAGAACAGGCATCACAGAGACAGTGATAGCAGCTAAGGAATAAAACAAGCTTAAATGGGATTCTAATCCACTATCACACAAACAAATACACAAATTAGGGCAATATGGGTCTCAACACCACGAGTCCCACCTCTGTTGTAGGACAATAGGTATTACAGAGGTGCTCTATCCCATCCTTACCAAGTGGGAGCAGGAGCTATTAGACATGCTTGGGGCTCCATATAAAGACATGCACTGGCACTTGGCTTCTGACAAAACCTGAAATGCTCCTTAACTCTTCCCACTTGTCAGTCAACTCTTGGCCCGTGCATTATTGACCCAACCCATTTTAAATGGCAATGCAGCTAGGCTCCTGAGAAGAGAAGTCCACCACATGCTAGCTGCCAATGGCTGTTTGGTCTTGGCTTAGGAAAAACCAATGCATTCATTCATAAGGAGGACTCACCCTGCCATTTATTTCTCCTCTCCACCAGCCATTCGCACTCATCTTCGTGTAAATCTTCACCACGTCCCCCTTCAATAAGGAGAGTTCCCGCATGTCTCTTGCGCAGAAGTCGTAGCGAGCAATGGCGATGCCCAGGACTTTGGGATTTAGCACTGGAAAGAAACAATGCAGAGTCAGTGTGCAGTTGGTCGCAGCCAGCCACCAGAACCCAATCAGACCATGGCGGTGGGTGCTATCAAATGCAGAGCTGTGACCTCGTTACAAGTCAGTGATGATGACAGCGGAGTTTGAAAGCAGCACAGTTGCTGTTTCAATCCAACCAGATGCGATCAAGTTCATTCCAGACAGTTAAATAACCATCGTTCTGCTTTGGACACTTTTAATAAAAGCTTTTGTAAAAGCAAAGTCAACCTAGCTAATAGCTTAAATGACTATGTGAATAAATTTGAGATAACTTTAGCATAAACTTTCAACTGACAGCACTGTATTCTGTTTCCCATTAGAAGCTCTGGGTGAAGCTTTTTGCGGTTTTCACCTGGTGACTTCTTTGGCTAAGCTCAGAGCAACTGAATTCTGGGCTCTGATGAAGGTCTTTCAAATCAGCATCATCACTTCTAAGTAAGTGGTATCCCCACAAGCTAAGCTTTTTATGTTTAAACCATCTAGGGATGAACTCAATTATTGTTTCATATATAATTTCTGTATATGTAAAGATGGGCAACAGTTGTCACTGAAAGTACAAAATCCTCTTCTTTTCACGGAAACATTGACTTGCAGTCAATGTTTGCTGCAATATCTAATCAAAATCCAGGCAGAAAGGTACCACTGTCTGTGTTCAGCTTCCTTTATATGTAATTTTAATATCCCTGGTGGCAGGAGAGGAGTCAGCCCTGTCCAAAAGGGAAACTCCATTCAGGCTGTGTGCCTTTGTCGCTCTCTGGCCCTTCCTTGAACAGGCTTTGTAGTAACTTTTTCACCTGTTGCTCTGCAAGGGTCATAAAGTGTTTTCAATTATATGTGCAGTGATTCTGAGAATCGCTCACCGGAGATTGGTGGAACTTTATAAATCTTAAATGGTAAAGGAACTTAAGTGTAAGGAAAAGCAACAAATGGAAACGCCATCCATCTGTATTATAACAGTTCCCAGGGCGCTGGTAGCTCGTAATAACCCATGCTACCCTGGAACAGTCCATCCACTTGGCCATGGGGACCTTGGGCCTATCATTCATGGCTTTATAACGACAGCCCTTTTTTTTAAGTCTCCAGGTATCCATCATAAGATAAACGAGAGGAAATACTGTAGATTTCAGAACTGTAAAGGGAGTAAAAATAGGTCATTTTATTTTACCATTCAGGACACAAACCACTTTAATGGCTTCCTTACTGAAAATGGTCCCATTGCCAAGGCACTGTTCTTAAAGTCAGTGCACATAAAAATACCCCTGTGATGGAGAAACCCAATTGTAGACTTAACGGTGTGACCTTGCACAGGCCTCTCAACCCCTCTAGGCCACATTTTTCTCATCTATAAATGAAAGGTTTGTACTAGCTGACTTCTAAGGTCTATTTCAGAATTCTATGTTCTATTGGGACTTACAGGTTAATTTTTAAAAAACCCACAAGAAAACGTACTTTCTCTAGCCTCGGTGCCATATAAACAGTCATTTAACTCTCCAGGTAACGACAGAAATTCAGATCAAAACTCCTGGACACCAGGCGAAGAGCTATAGAAACGGTGGACAAGGGTCATCGTTTTAAGAAACGTATGCTGAATCTTATTCTTCTATTTGGAGGAGAAGTTAAGATTTGGGGCCCTTTTTATTTTCTTCATGGAAATGCAAAAGCACTGATTTTTTTTCTCCATATGACTTCTAGTTTTCAGAAAAGATGAATGATTTTTCAGAGTCCTTCATCTCCTTTTAAATTTCCATCCCCTGACCCATTTCCAACCTCTCTGCACTGACACTTTGATGAAATATAAAATGTCATATTAAAACTGATGGCTAACACACACACACAGAGAATGTCATGGCAAACAATGACTCTATGGCAGGGAAGAGTGAGGTACACGGTGGTAATGGAACTCTAGGAACTGTGTTTGAGGAGATGGATTTACACGGGAAGCCATACGCAGAAGCCAAAACATTGTATGTGCACACAGAAGCAAGCCATAGAGACATATAAAAGCAGAAAGTAGTACCTGACCAGAAAGGAGTGGAAGAAGGGGGAACAAAGCTGTAGTCTGGAGGAGTTACAAAAGAAAAGCCACAGAACAGAGGAGGGGCTTAGAGAGGGAAAGAAAAAGAAGCAAAAGAGCATTTAAGAGTTGGCACAAAAATATCTCAATACAATGACTTTGTTGTTTCTAATCACAAGCAAATTGTCACATCCAAGTTGGAATATCAAGCTGTGTTTCTTACCCACTGTTCTCCTGTCCCCATTTCTAAATGAGAAACACGCCAGACTTTTACATTTTGATTGACATTAGTTCTGCAATTCAGAGCTGTCTATCATTTTATAGGCAAACAGCAAACCTACTCCATGTTGCTACCCAAGCCCCATCCATCCACAGATGGTTGGATTTCCACTTGTTACAATAACAGGGAGGGAAATTTATTGATATAAATATGTTCCTAATCAAAAACAATATGAACAAGTAAGAGCTTACAAAGGGAGCACAGAGCTTCTAGGCTTGGGTCAATGACACATAAAGAAACCACGGAAAACTGAAAACATTTGTTAAGTTAAATTCAATTTGTTAAGACTCTCCCTTACCCCCCGATAAAGCATGCATATCACAGCTAATTTTCAATAGAGAAAAATGCAATTAGAAATGAAAGCCATTCTGAATCTTATCCTGGAACATCAAGTTGTAGAAGGGTATAACAAAGATACTGGCAATTGTGTGCACTCATTTTTTTTGCTCACTGTATGGCATCAATAAGAGTTGATCATATTCATTATCAAGTGGTCATGAAGTATTACTTACCATTGCTCAATGAATTAAGTATATTAATAACAAGTCATTATGGTACTGAGAGGAAGACTTTGATGCTCTCTTTTGCATCTGGAAAATCTGGAATCACATATAGCTTTGTGGTCCTAATTCTTAACTGCAACTATACAGTTCTTTTCCGCTCACATACCTCAAATATTTAACCTGCTGATTCCATGGTGCTGTGACAATAAGCGAGGAAGACCTGGGTTATAAACTTTACCCCAGCAATTATTCTCCCTTTCATCCACCTAGTAGATGGTTGAATTCAACCATGCTCAACCAGCAGGAAGAGTTCATTTCCCCCACTCCCTTACATATTGGTAAAACGCTATGGGGAGGTCCTGACCAAAGCTATTAAAGCAAAGAATTTCATGAAGCAGCGACTTGGATCTTTCCTCTGAGCCCTTTATTCTATCTTGCTTTCTGGCATGTGAAAGTTACCATATTGGTCCATAAGAAGGGAAAAATATTACCTCGAGGAAGACAGAGAATGAGCTCAAAGGAACCTGAATGACTAAGATTTCACGGAACACAGAGAGCCTGTCCTTTTGGCTAGCTCCGGGCTATTCCTATGTCTTTATAGAGCAGAGAAATAAACTGACTTTCCTGATTACGTTTTTGATTTTCTGTTACCTGTACCTAGACCTAACCTAAACATTATCATCAAAGATGTGATAAAAATGGCCTGAGTAGACTAGGAGGAGATAGTCTGTCTTTCCATCTACCTCTTTTTAGGGAGTTGCCTAATGCTTAAGCCAGTACTGTTATCTCCTAACAGCAGCAGGGACCTGCTAAGAATATTATCAGTCTCCAGACAAGCAAACTAGTGGAGGGAATTGTAAGGAATTCAGTTGTTCTTGAAATCATTGACTGTAAAGACCTCACGCACTCAGGGACCTATGTCTGACTTTCTTTTGTTGTGAACGGCCTCACATTTTCTCTATTCCACCTGCTTGTTCAGCTAAAAAATAAAAATGTACTAAAATACACTGCTACATGTCATATGGCTAATTTTATCATATGAGAACGTCATCTACCACTATATAATAGAAATGACAATTCTCTCTGTCTCTGTCTCTGCTATGCTATGATGTATGGGTATGCATGCACACAGAAGACAGAGTTTTGTCCTGGTCTGTCACTCTCTACCTGTTAGCACTCCCCTGAGACAGGGTCTCCCACTGAGCCTGGGACTAAGGTTCAGTCAACTAGCAAAGACCACCAGTCCTTCTGTCTCTGTTCCCGACACAATCAGGTTTGCAGGGGACCCTCAAGTCCTTGTGCAAGTCTCTTACCCACTGCGCTATCTCCCCAGCCCCTTGTGTTCACTGTCTTGAGGTTATGATGCACCTACACTCTGTCGGAGCAAAAAGAGGATGACATTCCTAATAAAGTAATCAGTCCATAACTGCATCACTAATGACAAAACACATGGCATCGCGAACCCTAGATTCCTATCTCTTGTCTGTGAGAACTTAAATTGGAAGCCATGTTCTACACACTGCACTGACAGGTAAAGGGACTTTTTCCCCGCTTGGACTGTTTTCTAATTGATTCCTTCTCTGGCCCAATTCTATTCATTAAAAAAAAAAACCCTGCATTTCTCAAAAAAAAAATTTAATGAAGATAATATAAGCTAAGGGCTAAAGAGTGAAAAATTCCAAGAGATAACTTATCTCAAAAGGGAAGAAATGAGAAATCAATGACAATACAATTAAGTGCCACTTAAATAACTTCAAAGGTAGGTAGATAAACAGATAACTGGCCTGCAATCAGAAAATCCAACATGTCTGAATGTGCTCAATGCTGTAGCAAGGAAAGTGAGTCTCTGTCAACAGCACCACCGTGTGCTGCCCTGTTCTCTTATCTAACCTTAAGCACCTTAAAGGTATTTGCATTGCAATCAAGCAGTTAGAACTCAAAGCTTCTTAAATTCGATCTAAAATAGTGGGATGCTGAAGAGATGGCACAATGGCTGGGAGCACTGGCTGCTCTGGCAGAGAACACCAGCATAGCTCCTGCTAAGTCACATTGACTAACTCACAGCTGCTTCTAGTTCCAGCTTCCAGGAAACTGGCGCTGTCTTCTGGCCCCCATCGGACCCCACATCTACATGTAAATGCCAACAGATAAACATACATGCATACATACAATTAAAAATACAACAAATGAAATAAAATGGCATGTTCCAGCTACACAGCCATTATTTGGATAACTGGCTTCAGCCCTTCTGATGGATTTGTCACGCTCATTTACTGTCCTGATTAATACAATAGCTTCTCAGGTAGAGCTTGGCTCTCTTAGCTCCATCCCGTGATGTCAAACATTTTCAGTGACATTACTCTGAAGACCAGCCTCATCTCAGATTTCACTTGACGAAAACAAAACTTACCACCTTCCTTTTGTAATGCTTCTGGCTAGTTTTATATAATTGGCAAAGCTAGAGTCAGTTTACAAAAAGAAAATGCCTCTACCAGATTGGTCTGTGGGCCAGCCTGTGGTTCATTCTCTTGATTCATGACTGAGGTGAGAGGGCCCAGCTCACTGCAGGCGGTGCTACCCCGGCTGATGGTCCTCAGTGCTGTAAGCAAGGCAGGAGGAACCAGTCAGTAAGCAGTGTTCCTCCATGACCTCTGTATCTGTTCCTGCCTCCAGGTTCCTGCTTTGAGTTCCTGCCCTGAGCTCCCTCAGTAATGACAGACTACAAACTGTAAGATGAAGTAAACCCTTTCTTCCCCACGTTGCTTTTGGTCATGGTGTTTTATCGTATCAACAGAAATCCTATCTAAGATGGAAATCTAACAAACCTACCTTTTTTGCTTTCCACGATTCCATTCTTGTGACAACCTTGAAAAACCGTACACTCCTAGGCTCTTCCTATCCAACCTCTACATCGAGTATCCTCTGCCTTTGTTAGTTCTCAGCTCAGCTATCCCAGTGCAGGTGTATACACCATTCTAACCCCAAACAGCCTCCAATTCGCTTCCTGCTTTCAGCTTGTTTTCCTTTTCAAGCATTGCCTCCCAGCCACTCATCCCAAATGTTGATTCTTTCATCAATTTGCTAAACTATGAAGTTCACACTCTTGAGCAGAATCAGATGACAATTTATTAACCTAGTTCCTCCCCCTTTTCTAACCACGTCTTTTAGGAAGTCCACGCATGAATTCTTTCCCCTAGACCAGCTTCCTATTTCCCTATGGCTTTCAGCTTCATGTCCAAATGAGAACTTTGGATTATTCTAGAATACTTCTGTCTCGGGGCTCCATGATTCAAAAGCCTATCACAGACTCTCCCCAAGATCCACGACAACCAACCCAGGTACTATCTGCCCTTTCTTGTCCTCCCCTAGGCATCTGGTGCCAGTTGTGTCATGGCACTTCCGGGTTCCACTGTTTAACCTCTGCATCTGTAGCTCCATTTAATGCAGGTCCTGGAAGGCATCTCCCACAGGCAAGGCCCCAGCGCTATACAACAGCTTCCACCCAACCGACAAGCATCTTTGCTGGGTGTTTGATTATATAGTTCTGTATGTCTCCCCTTCCTATTGTCTCCGCTCATCTCTCTTTCACTCAACTGCACTGAAAAGACTTCCAAGAAACAGCTGACAACACAAAAAGGGAAGAAAGTGAAACAGACTCAGACTCCACTCCCCAGGCTTTCTGAGGACAGCAACCTAGCGGTGGCATCCCTACAATAACTAACTCTTCAGAGATGCTGAGCAGCTATTAAACACCACACGTCTCGTGGCATTAACTGTGCTGTTTGCCCGGGGAAACTTTTTTAAAGTAAAAGGTTAATCAGTTGCCTCTGCCACTGCATATATATCTCTCTCAGGCAAGCATTTTAAGGGTTGATAGGGAAGATTGCCACTCCTCTGTTCATTGTAACGTGATTTATTGTGGCCACTCTTCCTATAGGTCAACTTTCGTTGCCTCTGGGTCCTTGGTTCTTTTGTCCTATGACATCAGTGTCTGAATGTTCTACTAAGATAATATGCTAGGCTTGGAAAGTTCGCATTCAACTCTAGATGCAGGTAGTGTCAGAGCTGAGTATCTGATACTATATTCTTTAGAGTGGTTTAGTTATAGAATATGTTTGCCTCTGCACTGGAAATATATACATCTATCTCTACAAACATACAAATAAAAAAATTTCTTTATTAAATTTGTCCTATCAGACATCATTAAGACACCTTAGCACAGGAATTGTTGGTAGGTGTATGTCCTTGAACAGAATTAGAAAGAGACTAGAGAAGTGGCATCCAGGTGAGAGTGATGATGACTGACACCTCCTGTTTCCCATCACAGGCAGCCTCCCCGCTCATACTTCTTTTTGGGGGAGCTCTTAGAGCAGTCTCTCTTCCATGCCTAGCAGGGTACATGTACACAGTATGAAATCAAAAATGAGTTCCTTTTCAGTGGCAGGGTCATCGGTTAGTTTCAATTAAGGCCTGTTTTCTTTCTTTCTTCAAACATTTTTAACTTCACACCAGCACAGAGGACAGCCTTCCTTGGTGAGACCTCGGAGGAGGGTTGTTGGACATTTTATGACACCTAACTGTTACTGGGATACCTTTTGTAGGGCATTGTTATCGAAGGGGTGATTCACAGTTTACTGGCATAATGTTCACAATTACAAAAGATGACGAGTATAATAACACTACTTACCAACCTTTCCCAGTTCAAAAAATAAGGACTGAAACCTTATACTTCTCTAGCAGAAACCAAAGATATCTGTTAAATAAATTGGGAACGGAATACTTGCACATAGCCATAATACCTGAGTGGCTAGTCACTAGCGGATATCATATGGCTCTGAGTCTTGACTGGGAAGATAAAGGCACAGAAAACAGATTTTAATTTAAAAGGAAAAGGAACAAAAAAAAAGATCAGGTGAACAGGAAGATTTTTTAAAAAGTTCAAATGACTTGATATTCAATACCTACACTCAAAGTAACTAAGAACTGTTTGACAGCATTGTGGTCTGCCTTGACGGAGCCATGAAGGCTCATGTGCAAGCCAATGTGCATTCAATTTATAGGAACATTGAAATTAGAAACAGAATTCAATCAACACTTTTCCTTAAGGGTTTGATTTATCAAGTCATGAACTAATTTTTGAACTAACACCTAATTATCCATTATCTATGTTACAGACTTTTTCCTTAAGTGTTTGTTAATTATGTTCTGGTACTTGAGGCATCATCTAACACTTTTAGTTTTAACCAGCACATAGATTCACATTAATTTACAGGACACAAAATCTTAGCAAGCATTGGGCCAGTATTCATCAAGACACTGCTTGGCAGTGGCCGAGGGCTGCCTTAAACTCCGAATTCCTTCATGAGAGGCTTTAATGAACTGTCTTGCAACTTTGCTTTTTTTTTTTTTGGCCAAGATTGTGTACAGATGACCTGATAGCAGAAAACATGCTGGCAATTTAATGAATGATTCATTTAAATTTATTATCTTTACCCCAATATCATTTTAGAACACAGACATTATGTTTTCAGACTACCTGTAATATCCAATAACATATAACCAAATATCTGTTTCTTACCTCTCTCAAAGAAAACAAACCAAAAATCTCTAGCTTAGCTGATTATATATTTTAGGTCTTGTTGCTGGGGAAAAAATAGGGATAATTCAGATGAATTTCATTTAATTGAATGCTGACTTCTAATTGAACAAATCTCTCTGAACACAAAATTTAAAGATAAAACAAAGAAGAGATTTATGTGGGATTAGTGGAAGAACTGAACAGTTGCATGGCATTCAATGCTGCACCATGCAAACATAATGTCATCAGCAAGAAAAGTAGTCCAAGGTCTTCCCAATCATTATGGAAAATCAGATAGTTGACCTCACCTTGGGGATTCAGATTATTAACAGGCATACAGTGTGTGGGGATATGAACTGAATCCTACATTCATGTTCCCTAAAAAAATAACTGGCTGACATATATATATATATATATATATATATATATATATATATATATATATTAAACTGTTAAGGCACAAGGACTACACTTAGATACTTAAGAAAATAAAACAAACATGCAGAGCCGCTGACTTCAGAACAGCTTCCAGGTTATTGAAGAAGCAGACTCATATGGAAATCATATACAGATATGAAAAGACTCTGCTGGAGAATGAGAGTCCATGGCAGATGCCAGGCTTCACAGAGTCCAGTCAGAAGACAAAGTAAAGCCCTCAATCTCTTAGCTGTTCAGATTCAAAATCCTAATGTCATACTCAAGTCTTCTCTTAATGTTTCAGTTCACATCTGATATCTTGAGTTTACTGGATTAGATCCAAAATCTGTGACCCAAGTGACTAAATTTTGGTCCCAGTCAATCTGGTTTTCACCTGGATGAACCTCCGAATGTGTCTTCATCTTTCTTTGTTTACATAGTCCGTCCTTCCTCATCACAGAAATCAGAACAATGCTACTAAAACAAAAACAGCCAGACGTTCCTCTTCCTTTTGTTTAAATTCTTCCAAAGGCTTCCCATTTTCTTCCAAAATCAAATTGAAAGCATCTCACAGGGACTGGCCTCACCCACTTCTTGTACCTTGTTTCCTAATAGTCCTCCTCTATGACCCTGTCCTTCTGGAACTGCTTATGTCACGTATGCTCTTCCTATGTACCCTTTGCTCCCTCTCTTACACTCCTGAGAGTTTTACACAAATGTGATCGTCACATTGAAGCCTGCCCTGGCATTTGATAATCATGAATGCAAACCATGGTCCCACACAATGAGGAAGAAAACAGGGTTTATCGCAGGAACAACATACAACTTGAGACTACAGCTGGCTGACACTGATTAAATTGTGAAGGCAATTTAGTAAGTCGAGAGAACATAATGCCCTGTTGTTCTCCAATTGTTCTCAGTAACTCTTAAGTCAGCACAAATGCTCTATACACTCAGTGACTGAAGTTTCAGGTTGTAGCTGCTCTATTTGCAGATAGGGTTTGGGTATATTTATAGGAACTTATAATGAAGAGAATCTTTTGGTCATGTCAATGGCCTTGTTAGAAAGGAGAGCTTTAGGGCTAGTAGTTGGTGTTAGCCTGGTCAACTGGTAGAATAAGAACTGCTAATCCATCTTTTTGCTTCATGGCTAAGGGACCTCTAATTCTGCTCAACACCCAACCAGCCCAGTTAAAAGCCAAAACCATTTTCTGGCACATGGCGCATCACTACCTTGTCACGTTATATTTCCAGAGCACTTCTCAATTTCTAACACTAGATAATTATTTTCCAACCCGTTGTCTGCCTTTCCTTCCAGTACATAAACTCCACAAGGAAAAATGTTCATTCACTGCTCTATATACCCAGCAGTTTAGACAGTGCTTGCTCTGGAGCAGGGTCTGCATGAGGACTGGATGGATGACTCATGGAGGGTGATATTGGACAGGATATAAAAACTACAAAGAAGATAAAATAAGTTCTTGGGTTAATTCGAGTCTGCAAGACTGTACCCTTTAAGGAGAAATAATAGAGGAAATCAATTGGAAACGAATGACATAGTTTTGGCTGTTATCATTTTGTTTGAAATATTTTAGTTCTTTGGTTTGTTTTGTTTGTAAATAGGCCTATTATCTAGTCCTAGCTAGCATGAAATTGGCAATAGATGCCAGGCAGTCCTCCAGTCTTGGCTTATTAAGTGTTGAGATTACGAGCACACAGCACCGTTTCCAGT
Source organism: Microtus ochrogaster (assembly GCF_000317375.1). Lineage (NCBI taxonomy): Eukaryota > Metazoa > Chordata > Mammalia > Rodentia > Cricetidae > Microtus > Microtus ochrogaster. Next base: position 2,869,173 of record NW_004949123.1, on the reverse strand, counting down.
GAAGAATGACTCTTGCACTGGAAAAAAAATGAGTAAACAAGTCAAATGATACCAAAATGTATTGTGCAAAGTTCTGACAAATTGGAGTGTATTCAGAGGGCAGCAGCCAGGATGGTTAGATATCTGATAGTTACTCGTGTGATAAGGGGTAAAATAAAGAGGGTAGAAGAAAGATATCCAGTAGGGAAAGGAAAACAGAATGCTTGATGAAAAGGTTGTGATATTTATTTTAAATACGCAGATTACTTTATAGCATGCTCTAAGGTTATCATAGTACAGTAGGGTTTTATATACATACATACATATATATATATATATATATATATATTATTCTTCATAGTTGAAAAATATATAGTAGTTATACTGAGCCATATTTATGGCTAATGTAAGGAAAACACTTAATTTTGTTCAAGATGTAATGTGAATGGTTTGTGTGGTTGTTAGCTATGAAGTCACCTCAGCATTCAGGCAAAGACTGATGAACACCTTCTAAGAATGTAATAAAGGTATTTGTTCAAAAAGCTCCCTGCAGAGCCGACGAGGCTGCCAAGTTTGAGATGCCTAGATCCTGGGAGAACTCTATGGCATTCATACTTGTTGTTAAGGCATTAGGCTGTATTGTGTAACACCCAATAGGTGTGTGTGCTACAGATTAGCTGTAAATAGATAAATGCTGAATGTGGGGAAAAAAATGAATGAAAGGAAAGGAGGAAAATACGGAAACCCTGACAGTGCAATCAAGCTCTAAATGCTGACAGAAGAGGCTTGCAGACTTAATTTCTGTTTTGTTTTCATGTGCAAACAGTAGCATGAGCAGTGTATCAGTGGAATATATCAAGTCAAAAAAAAATAAACTCTCAGTATTGACTTGCACAGCTAGAACCCCAATGGAATTTTTTAGAAAGAAAAATAAAATTTTTCTCAATTTTGATAAATGTGCATCTTTTCTGGGCAAGAACTACTAGACAAGCATCCTTGAATCAGGGCTATCACACAAGTGCAATGTATTCAATATGGGATGATTACTACATGTGTTAGCTACATTGAGGTCAAATTTTAATTTAGAATAAGGCTTCTAAGATTGGACATTGCTAAGATAAGAACTGCTAAGAACGCCAAGTACTGCTTTTTGAGCCACAAAATATTAAAAAGATAGCTTTGAATGAGGTTATCCAAATATGCAGAATTTATGTCTGTAAGCCATGTTCTCATGGGATCCCAGAAGTGATTACTAATTTTTGGAGCCATTGCCCTCGGAGGAAAAATGTCTTTGAGTAGCCAATGAAGCTCTTAAAATGTGTAAATAAAAAGGGGATTCCCAGCATGCCCTGATCATAATGATGTACAGTTTTGGTTGACCAGTTGCCTGAGAACTGAATCACCTTTGGACATTAAAGACATGTGATAAGGAAAAGTACAAAAACTTCAGTAGAATGTTACAATTAACTTATCCACAGAGTGTACACAGTGGGGGAGCTGAGCTGAAGCCCAGGAAGAAGACTAAAGTACCCAGAAAAAGGAGAAGGGCTTCACCAGTGTTTTAAAATTTGCCAAATAAGGAAAACACAAAAATTCATACAGCCTAACAGCATGGGACATATGGAAGTGGTGTTAGGAACAGCAGTAGTGATTGCAAGAGCCAAGGCATCCAACACTGCCCACGTGCCAGACAGTCCTCAAAGTGCTTCACACCGACTGACTCTTTTAAGGCTCCTAGCATTGAATTTAAACACCAAGAGGCAGTGTTGTGTGGTGAGATAAACTAGGGAAGTATAAACAAATTCTTTCCTCCAAGGCAGCGGTTCTCAGCCTTTGGGTTTAGACTCCCTCGGGAATCAAATGTCAGATATCCTGCATATTTACACTTATTACAGATATTCAAGTTACAATTCACAACAGCAGCAAAATTACAGTTATAAAGTAGCAACTACATAATTTTATGGCTGGGGTCACCATAATATAAGGAACTATCCTGAGGGGTCGCAGCATCAGCAAGGCTGAGAAGCACTGCTGTAAGGGACTATCCCAAACCTGCATCATTCTGTGGAGAAACGTTTGATAGGAGAAACCTTCCATAGTGTTTTCTCGTTTGTTTGTTTTGTCTTTGCGCTTGTTTTGCAGGGCTGAAGCTTGTGGACTGCTTCACTGGAGATGTTATCTTAATGTATATACAAGGTTATTACTAATGTCATGTTCCGTTAACTCACAAATTATTGAATATCAGATAGCATTCTCTGGTTCTCACATTCTACACTGAGTGCTTACAGCCTTGTTTCAGACAAATGGCTTTGGAGTGACGTTTGAAAACATGTTCACAGTGCTGCCTCTTGAGAGAAGGGTGCATTTTATTTCATGGTGGCAAAGCTGTAACCCACTGAAAGTACTTCACCGATTTGAAGCCAGATTCTCCCAGAATGCCCATCTGCATCATTTGGCCTATGGGTGCCAATAATGCAATGTCTCTTTATTATCCATTGAAACAATAAAACTGGAATTAGTCTGGTAAATTTTAGAGAATAGCTAGAATAAACACTATGAGATTACCATGGGTCTAATAGTCCCCTCATGCCCCACATTAAAGATATTTCCAGTCTGATGCTGTGGAATCTAATTTTACTCTTAAACAAAAGAGAGAGATCTTTGTAGATGTTAGGGGTCTTAAGCTAAAAACATCTAGGGAGGGCCTTAAATTCAATAGCAATGGCTTTCCTAGGTGAAAAGATGAGGGCACACACCAGGGAGAGATGAAGAAACAGCAGACTAGAGGGGCGTATCTCCAGGCCAGGGAACACCAAGTATTACTCAGCCATGCAGAGACCACAGATACATGGGTAATACTTTGACTTTAGCCACTCACTTTGTCTCTAGAACACACAGTAATTTGTATTTGTTTTTTTCCTTCAAGTTATTGTGTGGTAATCTATATTGCAGTCCTAGGAAACTGAGATGAGATTAAAGCTTATATTGAGGTTATCAGAATAAAATCAGATATCAAAAACAAAATGACCAGTGAAGAGATGACAAAAACAAAAGCATAAAATCAAGCAGTCATAATATGAGAGTGGGTGGATACGCTCATGTTGAATTAGAAGGGCAGAAAGCACAACTATCTTAAGTGCATGTTTAGGGAGCTTAAATGAATACTAACCCTAACTGTATTGCAATATAACTAATAAAACTGTCAGGATATTTCAGGAATAAGACAGCAATGATATATAATATTGAGATTAATAAATGCAAGTGGCGTGGATGTCATATAAAGTGTTTGGTGGCATAGCACCTTCGCAAAGCTACTTTGCTGTGGAATCGCTGGGGCAAACCACCTCATATGATGCCACCCTCACAAATGCTTTAAGTTTATCCTAAATGACATTTTTCAAAAAGTCTTGCTTCATACCCACAGGCTGAATAAGTCCTTCTTACCAATGACACGCTAACTGATGCTCTTAGGGGTCAGAAGGTTTATTGAATTCCATGATTATCTTATTTGTCTTGTTCAGTGTGTGCCTCCATTTCCCCGATTGTCTTATTCACCATTGTAGCTCCAGCTAAACCGTAGTGCGCAAGGATTGGCGCATGTAAGTGTTAAATATTTGGTGAGTATGGGGACATGGAATGAGATCTCAGCAAGACTTTACTTGTGAACTCATTGTATAGGTGCTCTGTACATCTCCAAATCAGTGGCCAGGTTCCTCTGCACCTGGAGCCAGAAAAAATAAGCCCCTGCTACCTTCCTATGATTCTTTGGACATGGCCAGCAGATAGGGTTATCTGCACATCAACCATTTTAAATTCTAAATTAATTCACTTAGGAAAGAGACAAGAACGGCACAAACACTTCTCCTATAATTCATTCACAGTAACCAAATATTAACATCCTACCATGTTTGCTTTGCCAGTCTTTGCTTGTTTTTGAGCCATCTGAATACACACCGAAGACACAATCCATTCTTACCGTCAAATACCTCAGTATGTTTTTCTTCCAAAGACATTCACTGTTCTAGCCGCAGAACAATTATCAGAAGGAGAAAATGGTGCTGATACAACCTAGCTAGTTAATCTATAGAATGCAAATTTCACAGATCGACCTACTCGTACCCTTTATAGTAACATAAATAATAAACAGCACACACAAAATGTTTGATTCTTGCTATAGACACGCTGCCTCCCTAGTCTGAATTCTACCCTTGCTGCGTAGGTATCATGGCTCTTCGCTTGCCTTTGATCTGAAATGCTTCGTCAGGCTTTGCCCTTAATTACTTTGACATTTTACAAATCCAGACTGATTCTTTGTTAATGCCTTCCCATTCCTGTTTGTCTGACGCTTCCACATGGTCGGACTGAGATTCTGCAGCTGCAAAGTGGGGATAGCATCAAAGTGGTGCAGGTTAATATCCCATTTCTGTTGATATTAATTTTGATCATTTGGCTGAGATATTGGTGATATTTTTCCTTTCATACCTGATAAGTTATCATGCCAGATACTTTTGCCTTATATAGCTGAGGTCGCTAATTTTTTTTTTTAAAAAATGCAACTTTACTCTGGTACTACCTTAATTCTCCATAAATATACATTGGGGGAAATGTTTGAGGTTTGGTTCCGTGTTAAAAACTAGGAAATCCTGCACTTCTGCTAGCAGAATGATCCCTCGGAATTACACTCTACCACTTCCTCCCATGCATCCAAAGAAAGAAAATTAGGGTGTAATTTCTCAAAGAACACGGTGCAGTTTCCAATCAAAGAGTGAATGGGAAAGCAGAGGTTCACTCTGGATCGCTTTCCTAAGAGAACAGACTGAAAATACTGAATACTCACTGTAGAGTACAACAGGCAAAAGTCGTTTCCGTGTCCTTCCAATACCCAGGTGCACAGATACAGCCAAAGCAACCAAAGTCCGATTGCTCAGGGCTGTTTTGGATAATTATGGGGTTTGTACACAGATCACAGATCTACATACTATCTTCTCACAAATCATTGCAGTTTCTATGGAGGGAAACCAGTTCACCATTGCCCCGAATGCTCTCTTCTCTTTTCTCTCCCTCTCCTTTCTCTTTTTCTTTCTTTTGGACAAGCTATTAAAAGGTCAGCAACAATAAAACAACAGCACTGCCCTGACACCATGGTAGACAGCAGAGTTACAACACAGGACGGCTTTCTAACTTATTATATAATGTCCCCGCCCAATACTTTGAGCTCATGTTTGATTCCCAATCAGCACTTTTCTACAGATTTCTACATATCTGCATATACTAACTCTGCCATATTATTTTTACCATACTTTACATATGTAAACAATGAGCCAAGCCTTTCTTTTCCAAGGTAACAATAGAAGTTACAATTGCAGAGATTACTAGTCAGTCACTTTCACTAGTGAGAAGGGAAGCTCATTGTTCACCACTGTGGAAAGCACAAGACGTTTCTGGACTTTACCCTACTTGCTCTGTATCCTACATCCTTTTTTGTAAGTAATGGAGACACTAGATCTTAGACTAAATCTGTATCTTAAGGCAATGCTGCTTGGTGAACGTTGCGTTTAGATATTCAGCATCATGACCAAGGCTATGAATCAGAAATGAAGACTGCAGACACCCTCAAGTAACTCAAGAATATGTAGCATTTCTCTTTCCCCACATCATAGGAAGCACAACATGTTAAAAAAAATCCATGTGGTGTTTTCATTAAGGGTTACTCCTAAACCAAGGCTTGCTATAAAGTTAGCAAGACAAAGCATCCAAGCATAACACAGGCTGTTCTGCGAACTACAAATGTAAGCACAGTCAACCCTTTGAAAGCTAGTGTGCACCATGCAAGCAGAGTTTGCAGCATCATTTGGAAGCTTCGTAGGAGGAAATTACTCACTGGAGGTGGCCCTGATTTTTATAGTCTGGTTCCACTTAATGTCAATTCTCTAATTGCTGTTGAGGTACTAGGAGGTGGGGGACCCAGCACCTCTCTTGCCACTTTGGATCACCTGCCATTCTTCCTAGCCTCTGGGATGGACCATATCCCCTCAGACTGCAAGCCAAAATAAGCTTTTCTTAAGTGGCTTCTTGCCATTATTTGGTCATAGAAGAAGAAAAGCCATAGATATAGTGGTTTGATGACCTTCCTAATTCTGGAAATTTCTTCTTTGTTCCTCACTGCTCCACAGGGCTCTGGAGAATCAAGTAAACTATTCAAGTATTATTACACATGCAGATTACTTCATCTACAGTTTGTGTTTTGCCCATTCACTGGAAAGGTAGAAAAAGAGGGAAGGGTTTAAATTTATGTTTATCTAAAAGGAGGTGTCGTGTAAAAAGAGGTCAGAAGTCATACTTGGATAGACGTTTAGGAAACTTGCAGCAAAACTACTTTTTAGGCTAGACATCCATTTTGAATGAACGAAAAATATAGTCTGTGTGAGAATCTCGGATAATCAAGCAATTTTGAGCTACAAAGAGCTAAAACTGATAATCTGGATAAAATTGCAAAGATATTTAAGCATCCAGTCCAAAGTTCGTTCATATTCATCCTACTGCATGGGTTTGGACATATGTCAATGACCACTATGAGAACAACCGTGAAGTTTTACAAAATTTATCCAAAAACAACCTCTCAGCTGAGTGACAAATGGCTTCCATATTGTTCTGAAGTACATGGAACTGTCCCGAGGCTAAAAGCCTGGGCATCACCCAGCTTCCTTCAGTGTAAGTCTTTAGGGAAAAATAAGCTTCAAGTTATATTACACTGGTGCAGATCCTTTTTAGAACGACCCCTTGATCTTCCAGATGTGCTAAATTCAGGATTCTAACAGTAATCAAATTGTTTTTATTTTGCCCCAAAGTAGTTTTTATTGTTTGTTTGTTTCTATGAAGATTACTTAACAAGGGAGTAAAAAGGCATTTTCTTTACATTTTTCTCTTACAGTGTTCTCTTTGTAGGTTGTGTCGCTGTCTGGGAAGTTTACATACCATGAAATGGTGGGGCAGAGTGAGTTAATGACTTAAAGTCACTGAAACAGCCATGCAGTTGTATGCCTGTGAGCTTGTGTGTAGTCATCCTTAATGCCGATTTATAGCACAAAACACATTCTTTAAGAAAGCGACCAATGTATCGTTTAAAAACCATTGACAAAACATGCTAATCCTTCCAAATGCTGGCTTGCAACAGGAGCATCAGCAGAGTTGGGATTCGAGGCACTCTGGAAGAGCCCTGTTAGATACTACTTTTCAAGAAGCATTATAGTACAAATGCTACATATTAATTAAAGAGAGCATGGCTAATATAAAATCCAGTGAAAATTATAAAACTTTACACATTGACATATCACTTACATTTTGATGGCTATTTTAACACACATATAATTTTTAATTTGGCACAAAAACTGATAACTCAACACACTCGTGAACCTCTTGGTCCTCGTGACTCTGCTTGGCTCCAAAAAAAAAAAAAAGGTGTCTGCTCAGCCCATTAGCATATTAATTGGCTACTTTTCAAAGTTCAGAATGAAGATGTTTAATGCTATTTTGCTTCTATTCCTTAAGTGATCAAAAGTTGAAAGAAATAAAATGTATTAAATTTACAATACTCACAGCTGTTTCCTGTTCTATTACCCCTCTGTCCCGCTGAATGCTCTGGCTCCTTGTATGGAAACTGTAGCGTCGTGTCTAAGGTCCTGAACCCTTCTTTGAGAGAATGGTGCTTGTAATACTCCACGAGTTCCTTTAAGAGAGCAGATTCAAGAGAGGTTTTGATAGTTTTGTTCTCTCATGCATAATTATATAGAACACAGGAACGATCATTTTAACATTCCCAAATAGATGAATGTGTGAATGAGAGCGTGGCCTGCTGTCTGGATGAACCTGACTCCCACCCAGACATGGCCCTGTTTACTGGAGACGTTTATCTGCGTCGGTTACCCTGTATTGTTCTTCAGGCACTGAGAGCATCATGTTTATCTTCAGTCAGATGTGGTACTGAAGAGAAGCCAGGCTAAACCTCCATCTCAGAGTAGCAATTATTGCTGTTATTAGAGAGAGGCGAGCCTTTCTGAAGAAAGATGAAAGGAACATCTGTCTGCCTGACTGTATAGCAATTTCTGCTTTCCCCCATTTTCTTTCAACTTAGCAGAAAAACAAACTTAATCCTACACATCCGTTTCCACGATGAAGAGAAACATTGCTAAAGCACTGAGCACCGCTCAGCATCCTGCCTGGTTTACGCTGATGAAGGGTTGGCATGCATCTCAGTTCTCCCTGTCACCCAGTATTCACAGGGGCAACAGGTGGTCCTTTCTAATTGTTGTTTAGAAATAATATGTCGTGAACATCTCAAAGTCTAATATAAACTTCTACCATATTTCAAACTAAATCTTCAGGAAAACCTTTTTTCTCTGGACCTGGGCTTCAGATTCTATACAAATCTGAATCTCTCTACTATGAACTGAAATAAAATAACAACCCATAATGAAAATACTATCAGCAGCTGAATGTGACAGATATAAAGTATCTGATAAATAGTTGAAATGAAAATAAAACACAAATTACTTTAAATAAATTACTCGATGTTTCTGTTATAGCACCCTTAAAAAAAGAATGGAGAAAGCAATTCATTACTTGAAAAGAAATAACATTGTCAATTGATCCAACACATCTACTCAGTGGTTAAGTTCAAATTTCTTAAAAGAAATCGATCAGGCCAGAATCCACTCGAAACACACACACAAAATCACCAATGATTTATTCTCTTCTGTCCAAGTCAGATGTGCTGTGCACTACATTGTGCTGGCAGTGCCAGGGGTCAGAAAAATGCTGGAGACAAGGTCCCCACTCTCTAGCAGCTCTTATTCTAGAAGGGAAAGAGAAAGGTGACAAGACCTCAAGGACACACACACACACACACACACACACACACACACATTTCCTTCATAGTGTTCAACTGGGAAACAAGAGGAGACCAGGTAAAAATCTCAACAATTAGCAATAGGGAAGGGATCAATTCAGATGGGGTATCTAGGGCTGAGAAGAGACACAGAGGTGACAATGTGATAATGGCTGTCACTCATGGACTGGGGAGATGACTCAGCAAATAGGAGCACTGGTTACAGAAGCATGAGGGTGAAGTCCTGATTCCAAACTGTAGCCATCCATGTAGAAGGCAGGTTATTGCCGTACTTGTGCCGATAAAGCCCGGAACTATAACACTATAACATCTGCGTCTTCCTCTTGTCTCTGCATATTTTGCAACTATGCATAGGGCCCAGACATTTTAACATACACCTCTCTCTCTCTCTCTCTCTCTCTCTCTCTCTCTCT
>NW_004949123.1:2856954-2859776 GCF_000317375.1 Microtus ochrogaster | reverse complement strand
TCTCTCTCTCTCTCTCTCTCTCTCTCTCTCTCTCTCTCACACACACACACACACCACTGCACCATTAATAAACCAGAAGCAGTAGGAGGTACTTCTTTCACTTCCCACACCTTGAAAATGAAAGACATAAAGCATTTCACACAGGTCACAGATCATGCATGCCTGGTACATACGAATAATCATGGCAGCTACCAATATACTATGTAACAAGGCCTTATGTGGCTTTTCATACATCTTAACCCAAGAACCTCATGAGATGAGCCTCAAACCATGAACACAAGGAACTTGGCAAAGTTAGCCAACATGTGTGCAGTGCAGTCAATATGTTAGGTCTCAAACTTGAGACAAATGGCTGAGGTGCCCATTAACACATCAAAGTGGACATAGGTCATAGGTTCTCCCTGCATCCCTCAGTCTCCTCTACCTGTTACAGGGCCCTTCTGGGCTACCACACTCCCTCATTCTAAACTTCTCCAGACCAGGGGCTGGGCTGCCTTTCCCCATATGATTTAGTTATTTTGGTCACCTGCCCACTTTCAGTCCACCCTTTACCCTCCTGGCCTCTTGCTCTGGCTCTCCTCTCTCCCCTCTCCCCTCTCCCCCCCCTCACATGGCTCAGGGCTGTGTCCCCTCTGGATTCTCCCAGATGTCTCTGCCTCTAGCTATGCTCTCCCTTTTACCTACAATAAACTTTCTCCTCCACCATACCTAGGAGCAGTCATGGCCTTTTCTTTTTTCTTTATTGTTTTCATTTACCATGTATTACTTACATCTGTCCAGAGTGAGTCCTTTTCATTACATCAAGTTATTAATACATAGCAAATATAAGTACAGAAAAGGGAAGCAGATGAAAAGGATATTTGCTATGATGAACCAACAACTCTGTTTTCTTACACTTAAGATGCTAAAGTCTTTGTATACATTAATTCTATAACTTAAAAGTGTGTCTATGTGGGTATGTATTTATGTATGTATTTTCCCTTGAGCCCAGAGAATGAGAGTGCTTGATTAAACAAAGGGATGTGGAAATTGCCTAACCTTTAAAAACAAAGGGCAAACAAAATAAAACACCAAATAGAAGCTGGATCTTGGAAACAGCTACCAATATGAAAATACAGCATTACACTGATTTTTGATACGGTTTGGCAACAGTAGCTCAGAAGTTAAACTGGGCTGAGTGAAAAATATAATCAGTCTCTTTTAGATGATGAAATTAAAAGCTTAAGGAAAACCGCGTGTTTGTGGATGGCAACACTGATAACAATGAGACCAAGAAGCTGTTCCTTTAGTCTTTACATTTCAATTAAGATGTGCTGGTTTGCTTGACAATATAAGTACAAATCTGAAATGGATATCATAGTTCAGTAGCTTTGAACTTCGATTTAACTTTATGAGAGAGTATGAATTTTGCTCTAAATCATTATTAATTAACATTAACGTGAAGTTGGCTATAAACTATTACATTATTGAACTGACCAAAAGGGACTTTTCAGTCATTTAATATTTTTACAGAAGAAAAAAAAGAGAGAAAAAAAAAAACCCAGACTTGTCTAAGAACCAGGGTCAGGCAGTTTAGTACACTGCAGAGAGTCTTTAATACCTGGCTAAGCATGGATGATATTGTAGTTCCATTTTTTACAGTCTTAGGCAGGTAAATCTTCCTAAGATGCTCCTGAGTAGAATTAAGGAGCACAGCAGGGGCTCCTTTCCCATTCTTGGCTTTATGCTCTCTGCTGTAGTTTAGTCTAATCCACCCCTGCTTTAGTAGTCATTGACCTTCAGGTACAACAAGCAAGCAAAATGACTCTAAACAAAAGAAATCTCTAAGCTTCCCTTATCTCGGTAGACACAGCGGTGTCAACAATCCAGCCCCGAAATAATGTGTGTGGGCCAGTCACTCCAATTACCAAGGAAACAGGCAATGGGGATGGCTTACAAGCAGCGTTTGGGCATGGCTTGTCTGACATACATGAAAATCAGAACAAAATTAATGCCTTGTAATCTGGAATCCAAAAGTCATTTAGGATTGGAACTTAATGACGAAGAAAAACAAAGAGCTTGATTAACCAAGCTACTGAAACCCAAGGGAAGAAGTACCAAATGCAGCCATCTCCGTGAGACACCAGCTAATTTAAAATAAGCTTTCGGGTCTGCATGTGTTTTGAATACTTTCTGATAAATATTTTATTCCACGCTATACCATGATTCATATGCAGAAGAACATAGTGTAACACAGATAGCGAGGTACCAAACTACTCACGGGGAATGGCTCAAATCTACATACCAATATTTACAGGGATGGGAACTGTGCACTGTAATCCAACACAATAAACTGTGCCTGCTACAGATTGGATGACCCTTATTTTCTTAAAGACACCTCCTACATCTTGGAGCCTCCTCTCTTCTTCCAAAGGAATCTGTTACCATCACATGAAATACCTCTTCTTGGCAAGCATCCACGAGGCATTTCACAGCTTAGGTCTATAGGACACCACTGTCTTGAGGTCTCTGGCACACACGGATTTCCTAACTTGTAAGATATTTTACATCAGCTGAGTCATTTTATATTAAGGAATCTTAAAACAACAGTGACTGAGTCTTTTGAGATTCAAAATAAGGTTATACACCCTTCGTTGTGATGTGTACCTTAAATATTGTGCCTTGTTCTATTAAATTGTTTTATTAGAATCCAAGTCAGAGCCAGCTGGACTGTGACTGAAAAAGCACGGGATGAAACTGGACTCTCTGAACATGGCGAACAATGAGGGCTGATGAGAAGCCAAGGACAATGGCAAGGGGTTTTGATCCTACTTAATTTTCTG
>NW_004949123.1:2841547-2856797 GCF_000317375.1 Microtus ochrogaster | reverse complement strand
AGGTGGGAGGCTGGGAGGAGGCGGAAACTTGTTTTTTTTTCCTTTTCTCAATAAAAAAAAAATTATGCCAAAAAAAAAGAATCCAAGTCTGTCTTTTGAAAAAAAAGTAAGAGAATTTTATTCTAAATAAACATTTCACTTAAAAATATTATAATACCTAAATACCACTGCTTATCTGTTTATTGAATTTATTGACTACACATCTCCAAAAAATTAAAACTAAATTTCTTCAACATATGAACAAAAAGCAGAGCTAACTCCAACTAGCTCAGCAGCTTCATCAGCAACTGAAAGTTACTTACTAAACCTGGCAAAAGGCCCTGCTTAAACTAAAGGTTTTGTTTCTTATCTTCCTTTCTTTCTTTATGCAAATAACATTAAACTGATTTCTTTTCTTTTTAGTTTCACTAGTTTTGCTGTTAATTCTCAATCACCTCTTTGGAACCTTTATAGTCTGAGCTTCCTTATAAAAGATCTCCAGGTGTGGAAGAAAAGAAAGAGAAAGAAAGGAAGGGTCAGAGGGAGAGAGGAAGCGAGGAAGGGAGTGACTGAGGGAGGGAGGGATGGAGGGAGGGAGGAAGGGAGGGAAATGATATAGGCACATGTATGTGTCCTTAACAGTGGCATTTGTGAGTGATACACAGATTTTGTGACACTTACTTAAACTCTGAGACATATCCCCTTACTTCCCTTTCCAGGACACCAATGAATAAACTTTAATAGTCTCTGCTACAAATTATTTAAAATGGAGCGTCCATTCACTTTAGTATAATCATGGCCTTATAAGATCTACAGTTCATGATAGTGGCACTGGCTTTTATCATCTCTAACACTCCCTGCTAAAGGACTTCCTTGGGCTGAACCAAGTGACACAAAGCTGAATTGATTGACCCCTTCCAATGGCCACTCCTTTCATCCTTCTTGCATGTCTTCTCTGATAGGAGCTCCCTTTGCTACTTTTAAAGTCTGGAGAGCTAGCAGTCATCATTGGGCCTGCAGCATTTTCTAAGTGTCATCTAAACTGTAACACTGTGAAGAAGCCTCATTATCACCCAAAGCAGTTCTGTAGGCATGTCTTGCAGAGCTGCGGAGCTTCCACGCATGCTTTCATCATGTCGGGCTGTGCCTGTCACTCATCATCTGTGCACCAACTTGCCACAGCCTCTCTAGGCTTTTACTATACAAAGAACCTCTTCTGGTCAAGCTCGCTCCCTGCTCTCTCTCACAGCCTGATAGGTGCAACAGATGTAAGATACTTCCAGCAGAGAGGATGCCTCCATCTCAGTTACCAATTTGACAAGAGTTTCCATTTTTTAAGGCATGGCCATGCTGCCTGTCCTTTGCTTTTGAATTTCAAACGTGCCACTTAGGTCTATAGATTTCCTCCTATTTCCTTTTCTCTCAGCTCAAGATGTTTCGATTTCTTGAAAGCACCGATCTCTATCTTGAAATGATTCTTAAGTAAGGCATTCAAGCTGGCTGAGTTTGTAAGCCTTCTCATACTCCATTCTGATTCATTTGTATTCCTGAAAGGTGTAGTATATATCATTCGACTGATAGCTATAGCGATGAGCCTTCCCTCTCAAAGCTAATCAAAGATCTTAGCAACTACAAATGAATCCTGTGTCGTATATCTAAATTCTTCATTAGTGTAAGAGACTATCTAAGTCGGAAAAAATAGATTTGTAGCCACTTTTAAGAAAATAAGATTTCTTTACTATTGTATATAAACAACAGTATATAAAGCAGTGTGTATAATGATATTTATGTATGGTCTGTATGACATACACACACCATACCTACTAATAAAATGATTGAGATTTTTTTATGAATTTTAAGAATTAATAAACACATGCTAACTACCATATATGGTTTCCATTTCAAAATAAAAATTTCTATGTGACATCAACTGTTGTATATGGCAAAAATATAAACTTACAAGTGCTTATCTAATGTAATAAGTGAGAACTATCATTACACAATTTATAATAGCAGAAAATATAAACAAATTTCAAATTGACTTTTATATTATGTTTTGTATAAAATACACCTAAATGTAAGAACTTTTCTGTTCCATAATTTATAATGACACAAAGTAGCTGAATGAAGAGACAGACAGCATAAGAAGAGGAATGACATAGCAATGATTTGAGATTTATCATTTGTCACTGAGACAACACACCCAAACACCTATTCTTCAGTTGGCCATCGCTTTAAGAGCCATGAGTAGCACAGACTCTAAAATATTATCTAAAACGTAGAAACCTCATTTACAATAAGTGATACCATTTGAGCAAGGTAAAACATCATTGGAATTCTTCAACCTAGAAAGTCAGGAGTTTGCTAAAGCCTACACTGTTATTCTCTTTAGATAATTTTCAATAGGCAACATTGCTAAGAAACTATAGAGTTAAACTGATTTAACAGCAGAAAAGGGGAATCACAGATTGAAAAGAAATAATCAATATTTACCATTAAGCTTTTAAATTTTCTATTTTCTGCAATGTGAAAAAAGCCATCTCTTGTTAAAATCTTGATGTGTTTTGCTTCATTATTGTACCTGTGGGCAATGAATAACTTATGAATATAAATGTGGTTTTAATCAGTAGAAATCAATAATTACCAGAGGGCATGCCCCAATAATGTTATAGGAATTAATTCTGAAGACAAAATATATACTTATGCCAATACAATGGTGACAGCTAATTAACAAACTGTATTTACTAGGTGGGTTGAAGATACAACCAATATTTGAAGTGAGAGAAGATTTGGATTTGACTAATCATTGTGCTTACTTAGTAAGTGCACTTTGAGGGTACAAAAAAAAAGACAAAACCTAGCCATTTATACTCTTGGAATTTACTAGAAATACACGTACATCAAATCAACAAAATATAATGCTATGATAGAAATCTATTATGCCAATTAGCAGCCCATAACACCCATTACTGTGTTCCTCACAGATATTTTCTAGTACGAATGAACTGTCGAGATAATTGCATTATTTCTACTGCAATTAGAACCTTGGTTTTCAACTTCAGGGTTGTATGTGTCACATGACCTACACCACTTTGAACACAGGAAATCTATTTCTCCAAAAGCACTTGTCCTACTTACTTTATGCTAATTGCATATTCTCCAGACTCCTTGGTCCTGTGCCTCACAAGGTAAGTACTATTCACCCTGTTAATAAGTTCAGTCTCTGCCTGCAATCTTTCCATTGGTCCAGCATACCTGGGAACATACAGGAAGACAAAACATTGGAAAAATGTATCTGAAAAGAGAGACTAAATATAAGTATATGTCATGGCTTTAATTACATTTCTTTAAATGATAATTCAGAAAATCTCTTTAATATGCTAAACACATCAGCAAAAAGAAGAGAGCCTAATGACCCAGCAAGCACCAGTAAATATCAAATAAACACAGGGGACTAAAACAAAGGATGAATGAGAAGCTATTAGATCAGAAAGACTGGTTAGGACAGTTGTGGGAAGTGTAGGAATAAATAGGAAGAAGCCTGTGTGTGGGAGGCATGGCCCTGCATTAGACACAGACACACAGACACACAGACACACAGACACACACACACACACACACACACACACACACACAAATTCACCTTTCTTATGTATACTATCAAATCTCTTTTGACGATTTTTAAACAAGACTCTGGTGTAATTTAAACTATTTTAAAATAATTACTATTTGGATGTGAGATAAATTATATTTGTTCATAATCTGACAAATTTCTAAAGAAACAAGCACTAAGGAAGGAACTATTTTCAAAAACAGGTATTTTTGAAAACCAGAGTTCAAGTTTCCCTAGATTATATGGGCCTTAAACACAGCCAAAGTCCATTAAAATAATAACCATGATAGTAAAATACCAAAACTCTGGGCTAAATTATTTTTGTATGACCCCTTGTATCAAATGTAAGCATACCAGATAGTGTCAAGGAATATCAAAGATCCAGAGTAATTGGTATTAAAAGGTAACTACATTTGGGTTGGTTCTTTTCAAGCTATTCATGACTAATATTCCAGAAAATTATCTGACTCACATGTTGAATCATAAACTTAAGTATAAACTTCTGCCTTTAATCTACACCATTTATTTAAAATGTACACAGAAGACAGTTAAGAAAAGTTTGTGGAGTCCGGTGCAGGCAATCTGGCACCAATTGTTAATGGGAGTTAACAAAGGGAGTTAATGGCATTTTGTACCAATGGCACATTTTTAAGGCAGTTATGATAACCTATGACCTATTAGGATCTAATACAGTCTGCTTCATGCTTACCACCTCATGAGCCTTATCTCTTCCAGCCTTCTGTATCTAGGGATTGTCTGTTTCCTTCTGGCTGTGCAAACACACACTTCTTTCAACACAATTGATCTTGTCATTCAGGTTTAGAGAGTCATCCTGTCTGTCTAAAAAGCAGTCCTGCACCTGCGGCCCTCACTCCGTCATTCTGATTACCGCATCCTTATTGCCCTGGCTAGCACCACAAATTAATGGATGTGTACATAGACAAGCATATGTATATATACGATTTGTGCTGATATAATTAAAATACAGTTTTAAAAGGTAATCTGTACTACAATGAAAAGCATCAGTCTGTCATATGAGCGTTCTACTCTTAAGTCCTGGGTCAAATATTTAACCTGTTTTTTCCTTGTTTCTTTACAGATATTTTAAATAATTGTGTTCCTACTAAAATTCATTAACTCAGAACTCTAAGCATAAGGAAGGAAAGGCACTTTTCTCCTGACATATGCCTACTCTGTGATAGATTATTGTCTTTCTATAATTTCTGTCGACTGAAGCCATCATCAGGCCCATATTGAGCAGGGTAATAGTTAAAAATGTTTGACTCGTAAAAAGGCAAGCACAAAAGTTTGTTGGTTTAGACTGTTTTCTATCCATTAAAGTTCTTTCCAAATTTTTGACATAAGCTCCCTGACAAGACATTTTCCATGTTATATACTCTACTTACAACATTCGCAGTCTTAACCCAATGGCTTCTGAGTCCCCGACTCTCTCAAACCAACTGCTTCTTCCTGCCCTCTGAGCCTGCTGCTCCATTCCTGCATTTTCCTTTGCCTTGGATTAAAAATTCATCCTTAGATTTTCTATGAGTAGAGTCTAGAAGGCAATACTTTGAAGCCAAGCATTTATGGAAATGCTTCATTTTAATCCAGTTTACACTTAATTCGTAGCTTGCTTGGGACAGAATTCCAAGTGAGAAATGATTTTGCCTCTTAAATATTAAATGGCATTAGATCGTTACCCTTTGGCTTCCAATTAATTTCCCTCTAATTTCTGACTCATGGGATATGCCCTGATAGGTCTTCCCTTGAAAACTTTTGGGTTCTTTGTTTTCTATAGGAGAAAATGTTAACTATAAAGTACTTTCTTATGCTTTCGGCAGCATCTCCAAATTGTAGGCATGGCATTCAGCTCTGGAAACTTTGTATTATTTCTTTAGTAACTGATGCCCTTAAGCATTTTTTTCTTTCTTTCTGGAGTTCTTATAAGTTGGGTACTAGCAAGAATTCATGCTAATTACCTAATTTTTAAAATATTTCTTGCATCTTACCTTTTTTCTTTGATGTTTCTGAAATTCTTTCAATGTTTTCCCAAGTTCTTATGGCACTTAATTTAGAGAAGCTTCCCATTTTCAAATCATCGTTTTTATAAAACACTTGTCATACACGTAATCCAAAGTTTTTTCCAAATGTCTGGTTTCTCTTCATCATTTGTTCATACATAAAAGGAAGCTGAATCTAGGAACAACTGAGGGCCCTGTGTGTGCAGGTCCAAAAGTACACCACTGTGCAGAAGTCTGCTAATTTGGCAAAAAATCTGATAATTGGGCTGGGAAACATCCAAATGTTAGGAGGTTGGATTTTTTTTTTTTTTTTACCGAGTTTATTCAGTTTCTTTAGAGTTTTCCAAACTCATTTCTGCATTGAAGGAAGGTGCCCATGAGAAACTGCTCTTGTGTCAGATCTAAGCTTTATGAAGGAAATAGGATTCTCACCTTTGATATGAAGACTTTGCTTAATATAAGTGGTTTTCAGGATGGCATCTCCCCAGCCTCTGTTAGGCATGGCTTTTCCAAGTCAAAGCCCTGTGTGGTTCCAATTTCCCATGTAATACACCTAACAACACAGTCTCCTGGCAGTGTTAAAAGGCAGGTAATTTGACACTGGGAAAAAGCAATAGGGGCCTTGGCATCTACCACATTCCAACTTTCAAGGAGCTCCCTGTCTTCACCTTCAGACTTCAGCCAGCATTTCAAGCATTCCATGCATAAAGCATGTGCTATTGAGGAGAGTCTTTGTTGATTTTCTATTTTATTTCATGGTTTATAGAAGCAATATTGACTTGACTGGATCAACCTTCTTTTCAGATGGAAATAATTAACAGGAAATATGAATGGATGCTGTTGGGTCTCATATACTTAAAATTCTAAGTTTCCATGAGTAGTTGATAATTATTCCCAAGTTGAAGACATTTCCCATGAAACCATCTTCTTAATTCTCATGAACTATCTAGGTTGCTCAAGAGGAAGAAAATGTAATTTAAAGCTTTTACTATGCCTTTATTAATTCCTATATTTAAGTTATTTCCTTTGTCTTGGCACGTTGATTTTTTTTTAATCTTTAGGAGTGTTGTTATTCTACCTGGTTAAACTTCTAACAGAATTTTACATATTGGTAAGAGTTCATTTTAAAAAAGAAAATCTATATACAAACCTGCCTACCCTCTTGTGTCTAGACAGTTCTCGGGTAACTGCCAGAGTTATTTAATAAAATCCATGTAGTTGGAGACATTAGTATTTATCTCTAAAATGATCAACCTTTTAACCATAAAATTTAGTTGTATGAAAAAAAATTTATTTCTGTCATTAATATGCTTTTAGATTCCACAGTAACAAATTTTGGAAATTGTCCTCAGCGATGTGAAAATGTATCAAATATTCCCAATTTGATCAAATTTCTTTGACAAGCTCAGTGCTGAAGCCAAGAAGAGTAGAGCAGAAACTGAGGATAATGGCAAGGGGGGCAAACGTAAGTACTGAGAGTCAGTGAGAGGGTTGAGGATAATGCCACACACTGAATGTTTCCTGACCCTTTTTACAAATTTCTTATACAACCAAGTAATTGGAAATATATATACATTATGTATATTACATATTGAGGGGCTACCTACATTTGCACACTAAACTAGTGCTATACAGCCTCAAGATACTACATCCATATATATATATACATATATATATATGTATATATATGTATATATATATAATCATATCTAGGAGCAGAAACAAGTATCAGGGAAAAGAAAAGAGATTCATTCATTTTCAGAAAAGTCAAACACAAATCCAGAGAAACACATACAACCCAGTAAAAGCTCAGGTTTTGTATTTTGATATTTTGATAGCGAGATAGAGTCTTGAGGCTACCTCAAACTGGTGCCATGGCCTTCATCTTTTTCTCCCTCAATAATAATAATGACAATAATATCTTCCACATAGAAATTTGGGGCAAATTTTTGTTATAGGAATCTAAAATTGTGAAATGGTTTACACTATCACAGGCAATGTGAAATAAAATACTTGAAGTGGCAAGTGCTTATAAAAAATACTCTACATATATTGCTTATTATGACCTAATGAAGTCTCAGCTATTCTGCTTTTTACATGAAGATTTTTTTTAAATTATTTAATTTTACATCCTGGTTATGGTTTCCCCTCCCTCCTCTCCTCCCTACATGTAGTTTTAAAGTTGAAAATAACTGAAAAATAACAAGTATTGCCATCTTTGATTCTGCTGCCAGCATCTCAGTGGTAAATATGCTCCATCTAGAACTGGTAAATGCCTGTTTCTCCTAGCTGGAACATTCCCTCCAGGAGTGGGAGAGGGGCTCCTGAGGCTCATGAGGAAAGCTGAAGGTCACATTTCTGGGAGAACAGAACCTTGGGATTTTCTCAAGGGCCCCTTTCTACCAGTCTAAGTGGGAGTACACAGTTGCTGGGCAAAAGAGACTGGATAGCTGAACTACAGAGAAGAAATTACTAGACTGCTAAGCTGGCCCAGGGTTGGCGCTTTTGTAAGTGGTCATCCCCGTTCCTTGTGAGCCCTGTCTGAAATGCCAGTAAAAAACTCATTAGGTCATGGAGACAGACACTGGCATAATCATTCCTCTGTCCTGCTACGACCTCCCTCTCTGTGATGAGTAGACAGATGTGTGTGTACATCTTCCCAGGTAAAGACTGTCACACAAGACCCAAATCAAACATGGGCACATCTTATTCCCCTATTCTACACTAGAAACCACAATTTTAGATACTATCCTTTTGAGGTGATTCTTAGTTTTAGATAATCGGGTTTTTTTTTCTCTTCTCTGCTTCATGAGATTTTTTGTTCCAAAATATGAGATACATCAGGATGTATCCCATTTCTTTCTATGGCTTTTACAGACATTTATGCTCACATGCATTCACATGTACACACAGAGACATCACTATTCAATCATGATACAGATTGGCCGGGAATATGCAAATTCATTATGGTGTTTTGTTTCACGTGAAAACCTTTAGCAAGGACAAATGGAAATGGAGCATGGTTTACAACCATACATTTAAGGCGTCCTCGAGCTAGGAGTATGGTATTTCAACTTAGTACTATAAACATTTTTAATACTTACCAGGGTTGGCAAGAATAATCTACTGGTTTAGGTACCTAGGACATAAAAAGGCAAAAATAGATTAAGTTTACTTAAGGGTAGCTTTCGGAAATCAATCATTCATTCGGTTCAGCTGACTCAGCTCTATAAAACCCTTAAGTAGCACAGTCCTGAAACTATTCGCTAGCTAGTTTACACAGAGTGAGTCATAGTATATGTCAAATGAGTAGAAAATAATTCATTTTGCTTCATTTCATTCTTTCATGCATTTTTCTACTATACCTTCAAGGGAAGAGATAGCAGAATAATATGAATTCGAAACTTTCAATATTCACTACAGGATAGTTTAATCCAACATAAAAGTATAAAATGAAAATGTTATAAAGGAAGGCAAATAGCACTTCCCTTCCCCAAGACGAAAAAAAAGATGTGAAATAAACAGTACACACTGGATTTAGCTGCTGTTTTGCACAAATTTTGAACTCTGCCTTAAGAATCTTCCAACGAGGAAACATTTCATTCATTAAAATATCATAGAAAATATCCGCACCTTACTTTTTTCATATAGAGACTTGCACAGGTGAAAATATTACATTTTATGTACAAATAAAGCAAGAATCTTATAGCTGTTGATGGCGACTAGAAAATGAAAAAGCTGAAGAATGTATTCCAGTAGTCAGAAAATACCCAACAAATCACATGCCACAGAAAGGGTGGCTATTTCCAAGCTATTGAGGAGAAAGTAGGCTATAGATAGTCCGTTTTGAGTTTTAAAAACCTTCATGAATCAGTAAGTCTTTGACAGACACAGCCCATGATGTCCCTGGGTCTTTTACAATGCAGGGAGGCTGGGGAGAGGGAAGGGATAAATAGGTAAGAACTCTTACATATTCTGCCTGCTGTCTCTCCATTGGCTGGAAAAGGATGGATATCCAAGAAGTAAAGAGTAACATATAATTTCACATCAAACAACTAAGGCCATCCCACAGGTCCCTAGAGGAGCCTTGGTTCTTCTGCGGGTATGTTCTGCTATGTGGGTCCTTGACTACTGTTCCATTTTGCTTTTTGTGACTGCAATAAAACACTAACCAAAAGCCACTAAGGGGAAGAATGCATATTTAACTTGTATGTCCACATTGTAATTCATCACTTTTGGAAAGTCGAAGTAGAAGCTCAAGGCAGAAGCTTGAGGCAGAAGCCAAGGCTAGCTTGCTAGCTTGCTTTCTGGCTCATTCTTAGGTAGCTTTTTTCTTATACAGCCCAGACATACTTGCCTAGGAATGATGCAGCCCTCTGAGGGCTGGGCCCTCTTACACACTTATTGATCAAGATAATCTCACACACATGAGGACAGGCCTATCTTATAGGGGCAATTTCTTATTGAAGGTCTCTCTTCCCAGATTACTATGGGTATTATCACACTGACAATTAAAAACTAAACAAAAATACAACCATCTCAGATCCCTATAACGAGGACAGGATGCTATATTTTCCCATGCTCTTCCTAACTTCTCTTTGGTATACTTTAGAATTTTGTTTAACAAACACTTTATTGTGACACACTTAAAGCTGTAGATAACTTCTGGATAACTTTTCTTTTTCAAAACTTTTATTTACTTATTTGTTTTTTTACATACCAATCCTAGTTCCTCCTCCTTCCTCTCCCCACCCACCCTCTTTCTATCATTTAATATGTGCTTCCTATAATCCTCTAATGTCATTTTCAGCCCTCATCATAGATGTCTTACATTGTTACATTTCTACTCTGGACAAGTGAAGATTCTAGAGAACTTATTGGGAATGCATGTATGTATGGCACACCCTTCCTACCCAGAAGTGCACTTTGTAAAATTAGATGGGGCAATTAGGAACGAACATTCTCAGTGTTTGTTCCTGTAAAACTAGGAAGCAAAGGTTAAATTTCTAAATTGACAGTGATTTTCTTGTAAAACTTTGAACATACTAATTTTTTATTGTTTCAGATATCACATTTTCATGTTCTAGCGTCTCCATCCAGTTCTTCTGTAACCATTTCATGTTCTATGCCGAGGTGCCCGATCTACTCCTTCATTATGAACACATCTCCCTTTGTGTTCTGAACATGGTTATGAGAGATGATTTCTGAGTGTGGTTTATTTTCCACTGCTTCTTGATGTGTCTATATTGTAAATACTAGGCTATCATTCAAGCTGCAGATGTCTCTTGTCTCAAGCAGGAAGTTACTCTAATTAAATTATAACTTTAGATTGTCTCCAGTGCTAAGCAGTTGAGGATTTCTCTTTTAACTTCTTTTGGCCCAAGCTGAGGGATTCACTGGCTCCACTACTCAATCAAAGATTTTGAGTTTTTCACACATAACTTGAGGTTTCTCCTTTCCATAACTCCATCCTTTCTAAGGATTTCTCCCACCGTATACTGTGGTATTTCAACCTCCCTACGCCAGTTCTTCAAGGCAGAGAACTATACGGCTTCTAGCTATGCAGAATGCTCTAACCCTATGCCTGTATTCAAACCAGGCAACTCAACAGCACGCCCATTTCCACATGTTAATCTTCTTGCAAATTAGCTGCCTCATGCTCTTTTCATTAAATTAGTTACCTGCAAACTAGCAAAATGGAAGATCGCCCCTGACTATCAGTAGACGCCACGTGTAGCTTCCATTACCACTGCTGTTAGTGTGAAATCCAATTGCCGATGCTGTTCACAGGCATTTGTTCTTTCTCGCAGGTTGGACTTAATGCCATCTTTAATATCCTGAAGTTTCCTTAAAATACATCTAGCTGCTGATTAATTTCAACTACCCATCTTTATTTTTAAAATTAGTTTTATCACAAATTCTGGAAAGTTCTTGGCCATGACTTATTTGAATATTGCTTTTATACAATTATCTTTAATCTCTTCTATTTGATACATTTGAATGTTATTCCATTCTCTCTTACAGTTTCCATTGCCTAATCTCTCTGAACTCATTTCAGAAACTTCTTCAGATTTCTCTTACAATTTTCTACTCACCCCGGTCTGAGAAGCCCTCTAATGCACCCATTAAGGCCTTCCCTTCAATTATTAGATCTGAGTCTCTTATTGAGAAGCCCAGACAATCATAAAGTGTTGTAATCTCCTTTTATCTTTTTTTAGTTATATAAAATATAGAATTATTTATTTAAGTATCTTATCCTGTATTTGCTTCATGAAGCTAACTCTACATTTTGTGTCTGCTAACCTTAGCCTAAGGTGGTCTGTTTCCTTGACGATTACATGATTCCAAATGGAAAATTTCCGTCCCCTGGAACTTTATTTGTAACAAACCATAGGGGGCTGCTATCTGTGAAGAGGATAAAACCGATATGACATGTATTTTACTTGGGGACCAACAGATGTTGAGCCATTTTAAATTATATTTCTTGCTAAGGATGATTTAGGTCATAGGACAGTATGAATTCTGGCCTTACATATGGATGACTTCTACACTGAAGTTTAGAAATCTTTAAGAGATTAGTCTCTCATGCTCGCTATCCCCCAGGCATACCTAGTTTTTCCTTTATCTATCCCAGAGCAAAGCCCAACAGAAGTATCTCCTTTGCCAGGTGGCGTTTTATTGGAACATGCCCTGACAACTGCCAGATTCACATTTATCCAACTACGCCCGGTGTTATAGCCCCGCCTCTGTCTCCAATCTCTCTGCTGTCATAAATTAACTATCTCATCTATGTATAGCTTTTAGGGGCCCACCCTGGAGGGTTTCACTAGAATGTCTCAAAACTTTTGGAGATACAGGAACAACACACTGAGATAAATAAATTTTCAGCTCAGAATGGAATTCACTACTCAGAGATTTCTGATAATCAGCATATACAAAAGGATGCAGTTTTCAAGCTCATGCAAGGCTTTCCCCTCTTTAATCTGTCTACTTCCTTTCAGTAGGCTTGCCCTATAGCTAAAAAAAATAAGTATATAATTTCATTACATAAGTAGTTCACTTGAGTAGCCACCTGTTCACTTGAAGCTATAGAAGCATTCATATTTACCTGGTTGTTTTGCTCCTGGTTATGTATGAGTGTACTACTCCAGTATCTTCAAATATCTGAATATTGTTTTCCTTCTAGGCAGTTACAGTAGATTCTATAAACTGATTTCATTCACTAATTACCTGTGTGCATTGAGGCTTCCACATTTGCTGTTTTATCCTGTGCACATCCATTCAACAAATTTGAATGTGTTTTTACGCCAGGCTATCTTTAAAACAAAATTTCTAAAAAATTCATACAAGATGTAAACAGAAAATAGTGCTTTGTATATCAAATGCTTATCCAGGTTCCCAAATGTCTGAATATTAAAAATCTCTTGCCATTAACTGTTATATAAATATTGTTGCTTATGTTTGTACCAGTGAGAATGAACCTATCTATCATAACAAATAAAACAGAAAATCCTTTTTTAAAATTCTCTTTCCTTTTCAAAAATAATTAACCTTGGACAAATGGTGTAAGATTACATTCTTAAATTAAAGGTGACAGATATTACACTTGCAATATCAAAAAGAATGTGCAGTTGAGAAATACAAAATATAACAGGAAAGATTATTTGAGATTTTTGAGGGCATTTTATGTTAGTGAAAAAATTTCATTACTTTGCATTCACAAACTTTAAGATTGTGGGGTAAATTATGACATTAAATAACTCCACCCCATATAGAAATGAATCAGTAACACACAGCATGAGAAAAATGCATTTACATGATATTCACACATATTATTTGAATAATAGTCATTCATTTTCCTTTAATCCATTTTCAGAAAATTTCATTATGATATTAAAGAAATAGAAAGGACAGTGTAGTAATTCTAAAGCATAGACAGTGTAGTCAGAGCCCTGGTTGAAGAATTTGTGAACTTTTTACTCTCTATCATCCCAGTAAAGACACCAGCTACAGTGTAAGTACTTCTTGTAACTCGAGTGACCAAAAATAAGTTAGACTATACCATTGATGCCCAGGGAAAAGAAAACCTTGCCAGCACATCCACTCTGTGACCTTGGGTTACTTCTCCTAGGAACCTTTAACATTTTTGTAAATTCTGCTATATTCCCATCTTGCATATATTTTCTTAACATTTGAAATACTTCTTGGCACAGATTAAAGTATAATCTGTGGGGTTATATTCATGTAAGACCTGCCTGCACTATTAAAATATTGATAAAACTGTTGAGAATCTAGGCATTCACTATCCTTTGCACCTTCTTGCACAGTTAATCACAGCATCAAAGCAAAATAAGATGAGAAGGAAGTGAAATATAAGAACTTACACATGGAGATGGTTTGACAGCATCACTTGGGAAAAATCCAACCTCTCCTGAAGCTAAATTTCGTCCCTAAATTGGAAAAAGAAAATACCATTGAGAACAAAATAATAATGCCATGTTGTTGTTTATACAGTGTTGTTCAACTTGGGATCCTCAGGTTATTTACATATTGTATTTAGTACTCAGCATTAACTCATGGGCCCGGAAGAGGTAGCAAAAGCAGATACATTTTCCATCACTGTTGAATTTTCCATGTGGTTTCAGGTTATGGTTATAAAACAATCCACTCACTTGTCAACAAGCCATTCAACTATGAAACCTTTATATCTCTCAATCTTATATGCAAGGGAAGCCTAATAAGGTTTGATAATTACAAAATTATTACTGCATTTAATATAGTGATATGACTTTTCATTAATTCTTGCAATAGTCTTTTATGATAGAGTCACTTACTACCCTCAGTTTGGTATAAGAGAGAAGTGAGGCATAGAGAAAGCAGAGGATTTCCCTGTAGTCATAGTGATAACAGATACCAGATGCAGAATTCAAATTCAGGAGTTCTAACTCCAGCTCCATACAACCTCTCTGTGCAAGGATAAGGCTCACCAAAGAGAATGCTGAAAAACAAAACCAGAAAGGTAGCTGGAGCCCTTCTATGACATAAAAATTTTATCACTGATGATGCTGTTGTGCCAAAGGTCTTATGTATTTTTAAACTCAATCAACATGAAAAATTGCTCTTGAATTTGAAGATGAAAATGACATTAGGGAATTGGTACCATAGTATGAGGAGAGAAACTGGAGGAGGAAGCATGGGCATTAAAGACACTACCACTTGGAGAACTTACCTGTGAACTAGATTTGAGTAGACAATACAAGAAGAGTTAAAGATTAGGAGCTAGGTCAGTTATTACTGCAGGAACTAATCAGATCATTCATTCAAACAGGTAACATTGAATCATACAGAGAAAGATCTGGGTAATATAGAAAGAGAACGGTGATGGGAGACAATGTAGAAAGAAGACAGAAGTAGGTACTAGTGCAATGAGAAAGGAGGAAGAAGTCTTTAGGAAGGAAGATTCAGAAACTATGGAGGGATGGCAGCATGGTAATTAAGATTGGAACAAAGTGCTTCTTTCTTTATCTGTATTTTCTGAGTCTTTGATGGAACTTTATTTATTTATTTATTTATTTATTGGTTTTTCGAGACAGGGTTTCTCTGTGGCTTTGGAGCCTGTCCTGGAACTAGCTCTGTA
>NW_004949123.1:2828118-2841447 GCF_000317375.1 Microtus ochrogaster | reverse complement strand
AGACCAGGCTGGTCTCGAACTCACAGAGATCCGCCTGCCTCTGCCTTCCGAGTGCTGGGATTAAAGGCGTGCGCCACCAACGCCTGGCCTTTGATGGAACTTTAATGGGAGCCTGACACAAAAGAGCAAATAATAAAAATGTTATTTGGTACATATCACTACCTAGACTTTTATATATAAGTACATCACAATGCTGAAATCAACCACACCCTTACACAGCTCAGAAGAAAAACTAGAGGGTAACATTTCTCAGAGAAAAGAAA
This sequence comes from Microtus ochrogaster, assembly GCF_000317375.1. Classification (NCBI taxonomy): domain Eukaryota; kingdom Metazoa; phylum Chordata; class Mammalia; order Rodentia; family Cricetidae; genus Microtus; species Microtus ochrogaster. The sequence continues at coordinate 2,841,184 of NW_004949123.1, read as the reverse complement.
AACCAATATGTTTGGAATTGAACTAAAAGAAATATATACTGCAGGGAAAAGGGCAGAGCTTTATAACTAGCTTTTCTAAACCATATCAGTCAACTTCTATTCTTTACTAGATCAACACAAAATTTACTAGATCTACAAAATTCATGACAAAGGAGAAGCAGGGTTTTTTTTGTAAGAGTAAATGATGGCCAATATCCTACCACACACTTCTTCAACACAAAACTGAAATAGGGTCTCTTTATACTTATAGTCTGCTCCTTTTCCAATGCTCATATGACCAGCTCACTCATCTCTTATATAAAGCATTCCTCAAGTTATATATTCACATTAGATCTATCTATGAGGGTTTTACTAACCTTGATGGAAGACATATATCTGAATTTTATTCTTTTATTATTATATGAGCATTTTATTCTGGGTCAAACAATCAGTTCATTATCTATTTTATGTCTATTATAAATGCCAGACATAGTGAATAATCTGTTAGGTATTCTCCTATCTGATATTTGGTCTGTGAGTTCATTAACATGTTCAAGGTCAACCTGAAAACTTTCCTGTTTCGTACTATGTGTCACCTGATATGCTATCTTTGTATGCATTTATTCTGCAGGTAATCTTGCATCATGTGATGGGACTTTTTATAAATTTAACATTACAGGTCTGAGTATTTTTATGAAATATTTTCTTTGGAAAGGACCTGAGAAAATAGGTCATAAATTGCATATGGTGAGAATAGAGGCAACTTTATGACCCATTAAATAAATTAAAGCACACACAGAGAAAATATTAAATTATAATAATAATGCCCTTTTTCTGAAAAGCAGACTGCTTTCTGTAGAAAATATATTAAGCTAAAATTATTGATAACTTTCTCTGCTATTCCCGAATATCACAAATACAAATGCATAGTCAGGCACGCACTTACTTGTAACTGACCTTAGGCTTTAACTAGTCCTCGCTTTTCTTCAAAAGACTCTACAGTGGATCATAATGAATTTGAACTACTTTACATTTGCCAGTGGAAATAAACCTGTAATCTACCTGTAGGGAGAAACACATTAATGCATGCCAGGCTGCCAGAGTGAAGACTGCATTTTTAAAACCACAGACAAGAAAGGCTTAACGTGACGGAGGATGTCCTCCAAAAATCTTAATCGTAAATTGCTTGGCTTCTAACTTTGTGGGGGGAAAAAAAAAGAACAAATTACTTTAAGAAAAATATGATAACTCTTCCCTGTGGCTCATTTATCCCCCTAATACTCTCTGGATCGGAGCATTAATGCACTCCTGAAAGAGCTCGGGATGATTTGAAACAGATTTGGAAAGCCAAATGTAAAAAGGCTAGATTCATGGTTATTCATGAAAGGTGGGAAATTCTCCCCCATTACAGTGTCCTAAACACTCAGAACGTATGCATGGCAGTGAGTGCTGTGTGAGGTTAGCGAGCAGTTTATCTCACACGGCTAGTCGCCAGAGCAACTTCCACCCTGCGCAGTTATGTCTCCACTATCAGAAATAAATGGCTTGGCCACTAGGAGGGGAGAACATAGAAGACCATGAATTATTGGAATATAGATGAATAAACATAGGAATTAGTCTATTGGTTGACAGGTATGTAGCTATTAAGTAGACTGGATAGGTAAATAGAATAGATGGGACACTTATTTTTTTTTTAAAATCATTCTGATGAGCTTTGTAAAGACAAGTAATAAAACAAATAGTCCAATAATGGGAGGTGACCAGCAAGAAGAACAGTCTGAAATGGGCATTTATTAAAGAATGATTCATGGCTACAGCTGTGGCCGTATTGTAAATGTCCCATTCTGTGAGACACGTGTCCCTGCTAGTTCTATGGATGCATTTAGAGGGAGTGTCACAGGAAGGGAGCACCAGAATAGCTTGCTCTGTTTCTTAGTCTGCTATAAAAAGCTGTGCAACCACAGGCAAGTCACAGAGGTAAGCAATAATAATAACAAGACCACCCATAAACGCCTCATCAGGTTGTTTGAAGGATGGAGAATTACTGCGTATGGAAGTCTTTTGAAGATGCTGAGTAGTCATTTTCTCTTTCATTCATCATACTGTTTTCCAGTTATTCTAAAATTATTCTTTTAAAATTTTACTGCAAATTGACCAGTCACCTGCTATTAAATACAGATGCCTAAATCTATACATAACTCCATCATTCCCCTTGCATCCAGACAAATGGACTGTCACAAATAACATGGATTTTCATTATCACTTTCATTTCAATGGGCAAACTACAGTCTGGAGAGTCCATTGCCTTACACATAGGTCTTCCTTTAAGCAAACATAACCATTCCTCATTTCCTACCTCCTAGTGATTTTCCTGCCGATGAACACTCAACGGTTACAGTGAAGAATCCCAGGGTCTCTAAGGACGCACACAAAAGAATGAAACGAAATGAAAGCTGCTTACTTTGTAATCTCGGGTTGAAAGGGGAAAGGATATTTAAACTTGGCTAGCGTATGAGTTCTAAAAGCTCATGCACTGAAACGAAGACTTAAAATTACTATTACTGGCGTTCTTCACTTCTACATAAGGAGCAATTCTGACTTACAGCTCTGCGTAACTTTGCCAAACTTCATCCTTGGGCCCCACCTTTGAAATCATACTTGATGTTAGTTTCTAGACGCTGATCATTGGGTCGAGTCATGACAATACTGGACAAAATCCACAATTCTATTCAATAGATTTTCTAATTCATATGAAACTGTTTCTCTTTGCTCCATCTCTGGAATTTTGGTTAATTGAAGTGGGAAAAAAAGGTATCACTTAAAATCAAAAGTTGTAAAACATACTAAGGGGAAAAAGCTACTAAAAAGTCAGCAGCTATATTTCTCCAATTGTTAGATGTGAGGTAAGCGCAACAGTGGAGTAGTCTCCCTGATAGGTTTAAGAAATGTCTATAGCAAGGTCTCTGTATTTCTCCAACAAGAAAGGATGCTCTGGTTATAGTTACTTGTATCGTGAGGTTTTCCTCTCAGCTCTTACTGGGTAAGATGCACAAAATGCAACCCTGACCCATTTTCTCACAGCAGGTTTTCTTCTGGTGAAATAAACAAGAAGCCTCATTGGTGGAAGAAAAATACCAACAAGCTAACTCCAGCCAGCACATAGGTGAGCCAGATTGCAAGCAGTTGCTCAACACAAGCCCTGCAAAGAAGGGCAAGGCTCAGCTACATTTTGGATAACATTCTACTTGGAGAAAAGCTGTGTAACCCCACCCGCAAATTATTCCAGGCTCAAAAGGACCCAAAGAAATGTTTTTTCTACTCATGGTAACAAGTATGATTTCTTAAAATTCTAGTCAGAAGTAAACACAGAGGGAACGCTCTAAGTATTAGCTTTATGTGATAAATGTTCATGAAACCTTAGGCATTTGAAAAGGAATTATTTTCTCCTGGAAGCAGAATCAGCACTTTGAGGAAAAGTTTGATGTTTCACTGTGCACAATGCACTGGGCTAGGCACGTGGGGAATATAAAAATAAACAGACATGGCCACTTCAAGGATCATTCGATAATGCCATTTTGCCTATTAACTTTTTACCTCTGTTATATTTTCATAGATTTTGATGGGCTTTTACATCACAACAATCATGAAGTAATAGTTTGCTGTGATCAAGGCATCTAGAGCCTGGTGTTCTGGTTCCTGCCCTTCTGATCATAACTGAGTCACTCAACCATTTTCAGTCTCTTCCATGAAGCAGAAAATTGACCCAGCGATTCCCAAGGTCTCCAGTATTGGTCAAATGCTCTATTTAGGTGCCTTCCACGAGTTCTATGGTTCCAGTTTGTTATTGTTGTCCCCCACGACAGGATTCGTATTTAAAATGTGTTCGTCAGGGATGGTAGGGATCAGTAATTTAACCTGATAGCATCTACTAAGAGAAGTTAAGGATTTCCTCCAATTTTCATTTGGACTCAGTATGAAGTCGTCTATTTACTCAAGCATGTGGAATTGGCCTGTTAAGATTTAGATATGATCACTGATTCTTCAGAAATTTAAATCATAACTAAAATTCAATAAGTTACAAATTCATAAATCATTTGGTCCAACATCTTAAGGGGATGTACATGTTCATGCTCTAGTGAACTATGGTGTGCAATGAACAGCCACCCCAGAGGCAATTCCAGACTGACAGCCCATAGAACATATGTTTTGTTGACATAGCCTTTCAGTAATTGTGCGAGAATATAGCTTACACGGTAGTAACATAACAGAATAAAAAATTGACAGAATTTCTCAGAACTTTATCCCTGAAAGTCTCTCTGACTTTCTATTAAGAAGGGACTAACCATATGAACTTGTATTTAGGTGGTAGCAACCTCCTCAGAGTACAGGCTAACCTACACTTTGTCCTGTGCCATATTCAGCAATGCAAGTGGAAATGCAAGGAAGAAACTTAACCAACAGTGTCCATCTCCAGAGTTAACAATTAGGACCTCACCCACTGTGTCAGGAGCTTAGGCAATTCCCATAATACAGTCTATACACTCGGAAACATTCTTGCAAACCCTGCTTACGATATACTCAATCAAAGCCAGTTGGCAATTACCCAGGGAACGTGTTTCTTACAAGTCTTTACTAATGTCTATTATAATCTATAATCATCTCTCCAGGGCCGTCCTGGCTCCATTATAGCCAGATGCTGTCTATTTCTCCTTTCCTGTAATTAGGGACCATGATGATTCTCAGGGTCAAAATCCTCCATATTTGGAGGCAAATACCTGTCAAAATAAAGGTCTGGTGATTATAGGATCTACTGACCAACTAAGAATAGCTTTGTATCTATACACACACACAAGCTCAATTTTGCCTTGATGGTTTCTCGTTCTATACAAGAGCTGAGAGGCAGAATGGAAGCAGAGGCGAACTGAGGGCTCCTAACACTGGGCTCCCACACTCAACAGCGGTGCTGCGTGATCAGAACTGAGTCTTCAACTTCACGGAGAAATGTTTTCATGGCAAGAATCTGACCTAGGGAAAAATACCTGTCAGTCCCTGCAGAGGCCAAGATGCTGACTTCTTATAGCATCAAAGAAATGTGTTGGGTTTGTTTTAGGATTTAGGAATCTGTTTTCTTAACAAAAGAGATCTGGTAATACTTATAAACAATTCTTTAATGTTTCTGCTTCCCTCTGACTTGGATACAGATGGACAGTTGATCTTTAGATAAAGACAGAAAACACACCGTGTTAGGAAACATTGTAGAGCTATTAGCAAAGTGTGGTCTTCTTAATCCTTTACAGTACCTTCCATAATTGCAGGGAGTTCAGCTTCTCTCTTCTCCCTGCACGTCCCTTATCCTTCCTGATCTAAGACTGCAGCAAGTTCTCATGGAGCCAAGTTGTTTCTCTGCAAACCATTCACTGCACACCACACCACCCTCGAGCTTGAATCCTTGAGCTATCCTAGGTCTTCCTCAGCCACCAGCTCCCTGGAAAGGGCTCCTGGTTTCCACCAATGTTGTACTTAAATCCGTCATTCCCTTCAAATTTATCATTTTCACTTTATTGTATAATTATAAGGGAAAGAGCAAAAGAAATTTCAGGGGTCAAGTATAGGTATATGGAGGGCAAAATAGTCTTCAAAAGCCCATATGGTCAGTGCAACTCTTTATAAAAATTAAATGTGATAATTATAAAATTTAGATAAAAAGTGAAAATTCTAGATAATCATTTTCTTGTTCCTGGAAAATTAATCATGTTCTTCTAAACTGTTAATCATCACAGATATACAATTTCTTTCCCTTTCAATTTCTTTTCATGTTTGCTTCCTAAAAACCTCATAAAACCCCCATACGTCATTTAAAAGTCAACACTCCCATTTTATAGTTGAGGATTCTAAGAGCCCACTCTGACAAGATGAATACTTTATGGATCTTTCAAGTGGCATAAAGTATAACTCAGAGGTAAAGATAACTTTGAAATGTATGAGAAACAAATGCCGGGAACAGTCTCTCTGAAGAGTTATTTAGACACATTTTCTTCTAGGCCCTGGAAAAAGATAAAAATGATGGTTCTTATTTTCTGTGTAGCTCTATCCAAGTAGACCAGGATGCAGTGTGGTAGTTGTGTGTTAGAAAACTATTTTTAAATAGGACCTTGGAGAAAATGACCATAGTATACAGGGTAAATTATAATGGTAAAGAAGGTTTTAGCTAAGAAAACAAGATAGTGTGATGATGAAGGCAGAGGGTAAAATATCTAAGGATGGAGGTTTGAGAAAGCATGCACCACAGAAAGAAGGTTTTCCCAGGCAGTTCTTTTTTCAGTTCTTTCTTTTCTTAGCTTAATAGGAAGAAAACACATGTTTGGCCAAGTCATGCATAGCCAGTTCACGACCCTTAATTCTAGGTTCACTGACTCTGGCTTCATGTAAAATGATTGTTTCATTCCTCCTAGGAACTTCTGAACCCCATGATTGATTGATTGATTGATTGACTGATGATTGACTGATTTCGAAGGCCTCTTCTACTGAGGCACACGGCAAATAAAAATCAAATCAAAACAAAAACTTTTCTCAAGAACGTGCATTAAGCAATGATTTTTATCTCTCAAGTTTTTACGCCAAAATAACTGCCTTTGGAAACTCATTGGCCTAGGTGTTAGAAACAGAAATGGGTCTCTCAAGACAAGAAAGGGGTGGGATCGCCACTCTTGGCTAGCATCCAGTCTTGTGACCAGAAGAACAGAGGAGACCTTGATTCTAATCTTGTTACTGGTACCTGACAGAAGAGGAGGCAATAAACGTGAAAACAACAAAATCCACAACTCTCAAAAACATGTTCCATTTACCCTCTTGGTGGAGCGCTCCATGAACAACTCAGAACACGTGTGAAAACACTTTCAGTCCTTAAAATAAAGATCATGTAGATGCACAGGTGTGGCTGTGAGGAATCATGACTATTTTCTACATTATTTAATTTTCTCTGTGGATAAAAATACATATGTTTTGGCACTGATTGCAGTTCCGTTCTTATAATTGCCTTTTAGTTCCAATTAGCTTGCAAAATTCCCTCAGTAGCCTATTCAGGTATTCATAAATGACAATGCAGCAAATAAAGCCCCTGATCTAGGACACAGGGTCCTCACTGCTTCAAGATCTTTTAAACTAAGAAGAAAACACACAGGGAGCACTCACTCTATTGTAATGGAAATTGTAGATGGTACATTTGCTTGCCCACCCTCTCCTCCATCTCTCCCCTGCCCCTCCCTCCATCTGCTTTCTGAAAATATCATCTGTATATTTCCTATGAAAACACTTCTCCCATGAGAAAGCCACTCCAGCACGAGAGATTCTCTGTCTTCCCATACAATATCACTGAAAAGCAACAGGTTCGCTGTCAGCGGTCAGACAGTGTGAACAGAATTGTTCTCTATGTTCTTAGAAAACAGTCGCGCCTTACACCTGCGCCACGAAATGCAACCCTAAACGGCAATTTCCTACTTGCTATTCATGTCATTTGAAGACAATTTCATATAGCTTTCAAGGAAAAGAAAAGACAAAGAAAGGAAGAAGACGCTGCCAAAATGAATCCCTTAGAAGGAAAGACAGAACACAGTGCATTTTCACAGCTCAATTGACAATCCATTGTTTGAAAGAACTCACAATGAGAATGCAGAGAGCCCACTTACTCCAACAGAAATTACTGCAGGGATAATAACAATGTAGAGGAGACTAATATCTGCTCAAAGAAAGAGAGTCCCTGATACATCCTGGAGGGTAATTTGTATGCTCTGGGCATGGTGTGTGTGGAAAACATGACAGTCTACAATAAACTCTGACTTTCTGAATTAATGAGTAAAGTGACTTGCTTGAAAGAGAAAGCAGCTTAGAAAGCAAAATTTCTTGAAAATGTACAACTAGACCAAAGCTCGTAACTAGCACAAAAGTCCTTTGAAAGATTCAAATGCAAATTTATTTGTGGTAAGTGCTTCAAATTTTAATCTACAAGCTAACCTGTGTGTGTGTGTGTGTTTTAAAATAGGATTTATGAAAGCCTCTTAGCAAAAAAAAGTCAAAATAATGCATCCTCTGTCTTGATCATTTAGATTAGAAACTGGTGGCATTGTTTCTGATCCTTCCAATATGAAACACAGAGTGAATTAAACTCTGTAAGCAATGTGTATGTACTTGAATGGATGACTAAATAGACAGATGGACAGACTGATAGACCTGTCTGGATGGTTGGCTACTGTTTAGTGACTGCATTATGATGTCACTGATATACTTTCCAGTGAGCATCGTCACCCCACTTTTCATGTAATGAAGCTAAAGCACTCAGACTTGCCTGTTGAAGGCCACCACACCGGCAGGCAACAGCCAGTAAAACTCAGCAAAGGGATCTCCGATTTCCTAAGTGCTAGCATAGGAAGTGAAAACACTTCACTTGCTTAGCTGGTGCTAATTATGCATAATCTCAAACGAAATGGGACAAGGTCCAAGAAGAGGTGCGTGAAACTCTATTCTTGAAGCAATTAGAAAAATAGAATCCCTTAGAGGAACACACATATTGAAGGATGCAAACAACAAAGTATGTGTTTTCTTTGAGCATGAAAATGAACAAGATATGTACATGGAGACTCCGTACACATACCTGCACACACAGAACTTTAGAAAAAAAAAAACTCAACCAAAATATTCTTTATATCTTAGAACCAATAAGAAGTAAATATGCTAATGTGTTTTTTAAAAGTAAAACATGACATTAAACTGGCCAGTTTTCTACTATGAACCTTCCAAATGTCTAATCTGTGAAACAAAAGTTTATTTAATCATGACAGCCTCCTTGAGGACTTTGTAGCATCTTTAATCAATTTTTTAAATACAGAAAACAAATATGTCAATTTCTTGTTTGGGGAAGCATATCTTTATAAAATGTTAATAATTTGAAACCATTCCCTTTATTTAGTTTCGATCCTAGCCAAAAATTTGAGTTCATTGGAACACCTTGGGGTTTTGGCAATGTTTCATAGGTTGGTTTTGACTCAATGAGCATATGAAAAGCTGGCGATAATACCATAATTACCATGGAATCATACCAGGTTGATCATCTACTCAGTGGCTCAAATAAGATTGATTTGAGGCTTAATATAAGCCTGGATTCAAACTAAGCCCATTGTATCCTAATCTTTAAAAACAGGGTTGTATTCTGGTGTTATAAAGCACCCCACAGGTGCTCTTAATCAGTGTTAGGAACACAGCTCTGGTCTGTCCACCTTATGTGACACCTAAAATGAAGTAACTCAAAGACCTTGTTAAAGTAACTGAAAGCCCTTACTCCAGCTATATAGCTATTCGGTCACATGTGAATGACTTTCCTCTAGGATGTCTCACTCTGCTACTGTTCCTCCCAGTAAGTCCAGCTAAATAGCCCTTAAGTGACTTATAGGTACTCCCAAGACAAACCTGGCAAATGTTATGTCTAAGTCAGAAAAGCTAGGGGAATTTTTCAGATGTGTCTGATAGTGTAAACCTATTCCTAGTTGGTAGGAAGCATGAAAGATGCCTCTAAAATTTTGGGAGACCTAATGTCACACCAATGAGGGTTCATACTGGAGTGTGAGGGGATCAGAGAAGTTCAGAGCTAGTACTCAGTACATAAATGCTGTCCGGAATAAATGTGCTTGCTAACTGTTCTCTGTTCTAGGCATTAACCACTCTTCTTCCTAACCATTAGGTCTGCATCCCACTAAGGAACCATCATAGACAAATTTTGTCGTTTAGCGCTTCTCCCCCATTTATCTCGTGACTCTCTTTCAGTATTTCCAATGCCTTTTTAGCACCACACCAGAAAATTTTCACAATCCAGGCAACTAAAGAGCAAGTGACAATTAATAACAATTTTCCTTTTGTCTAGAAAGAATAGAAGGCAGCACAATTTAGTAAAAAGAGTATGAAGTCAACCGGAACAGAGCGTGAACAGTTCTGCTTTCAAGTATACTGTAGGAAATGGAGTAAATAAATGTAAATCTGCAAACATTATGAAAAATATTGAAAGCATCGCTTAAACCTACTGTGCTGTAAAAAAATAGTAAATACAATTTTAAAAGGTACAATTAAGTTTTATGTATCTAAGGCATCAGAAAAACAGGGACCAGAGAGCTTGCTTTGGAAAACATGATGTGTATAATCCTCTCTTCAACAGAGTGAAATGTCTGTGGGCACACACTGTGCAGGCTTCTAGGAGGTCTGCTGAGCCTTCCCCAGGATCTCCACTGTGGTCTCAAGCACACCACTGTTCAGGCACCACTTATATACCCCGATCGCTCCAATATTTTGTGCTTACCTTCACTATCTTCTATTGATGTCTCTAGAATGAGAAATTGACTGGCTTTTAGCATCCTCAAGGACGGCTTTCCAAGTGAGTTTATTATTAGCACTGCTCAGACAAACCCCACAATGTTTTCTGCCTGTGGTTCACTGTTACCTGAGTGTTCTATACAGTGGTCTCTCTCTCTCTCTCTCTCTCTCTCTCTCTCTCTCTCTCTCTCTCTGTATTCAGTTAGCATAGTCTCCTCTCCTGTATCTGAGTTCCGTGCTTAATGCAATGCAAAGCATCAGAAGTAACTGCACCTGCTCTAGGTATAACTTAAGGTCAGACAGCTCCTGCTTCTCCATTCCCAGGAGGCAGCTGCAACATGCAAAGTCTGATCCTGAAACTACGACAGTGAACAGAAGTCTAAAAAGTTCCCGAGGAGGTGTCTGTGGTTGACAGCCTCCACAAAGGTCCTGACAGGTCCAGTCCCAAGTGTCCAACTTGGGATTCTAGTCACTGCAGGCCCTCGGCTGTTCAGTATCATGTCAATACCACCTAAGGCAGAAGAGCCATCATACTAACCTAGAACATGTTTGAGAACCCACAAGGCGTTACTTAGTGTAAATAGACTGGAATATTGTCAGGGACTTCATAAAACTAGAAAAAAAGCCCATTTCAATCAGCATAAGGAATCTTGCAGCACTAACCATTATGTCAGAGTGGTGTGTTGGGGCAGCACGAGCTCCTTCAGTGGTGAGAGGACCTCAGAAGACACGGCACAGCACGAAAGTTAAGGGCTTAGACTCAGGGTCAAGAATTTCTAGGTTTTATTCCCAGTTCTGCCCAGTAACTATGCAACTTTGGGCACATTACTCAACTTCTCAGTGGTTCTGCCTGTTTATATTTAAAATAAGGACTAAAACAGAAATTCTTTTTTTCCAGAATGTTTGTTACTAATATATGAGTTACTATATGTAAAATCAACCTTGTGTCCTAAAACTGTAAATAAACATGAGCTGTTTGTACTTTTTTTTTTTGGTCACTATTATAAGGATTTTTTTAAATGCCATGTTTTGTCTGACAACTGGGATGAAAGTAAGAAGGTAAACAGGATAAGAAAGCTAATGCAGGTGGGGCTTTTAGTGAGATGCCATAAAGTAGCAGGTATAAGCACACGGGGATTGTTCCAGTTTCCTTCACGTTGATGAGATAAATGTGATAAAATGTCCAGTCAAGCAACTTTGGCACTTCAGTTTACAATTATAGGTTACAGTCTATCATTGTAGGAAAATCAACGTGGAAACTTCAAAGAACTAATCATATCACATTCACACCCAAGAGCAGTGAGAAACCAATATAGGCATGCTCACTTATTTGCTTGTATTGAACAACTTGACTTGTCCACTTGTAGAGTTCAGGAACCCCTCCCTAGGGAATGGTGCTTCCTACAGTGGCTGGGTTTTATATATCAACTGACTTAATCAAGACAGTTCGCTAAGGACATACCCACAGGCCAACGCACTGTAGCCCATCCCTTATGGAAGCTCTCTTCCTAGGTGACCCTATACTGCATAAAGTTGACAATTAAAGGCAGTCATCAAAAGGATGATGAGGGGTACACTAAATAAGAGAACAATGAGATAAGAGGTCAGGAAAGTAGCAAGGCTGCAGCGCTGATGCTATGGTTCATAAACATTAGGGAAAAGAAACAGGAACACTGTGTGGCCAGAAGAAGAACACTGAAAGGCGTTAATAAATTATTGAGTCATATCTGAATTTTGCAGGAGTACGGAAGATGTCTATGTTAAACAAATTCTACAAGTGAGAATAGAAATTAAAGAAAACGCCAGATGTCACATGACACAAAAGTCAGGGCAAGTGTCATAGTCTGAGCAGAAATTTTACAATGGAGATGAAGAAATACTTTGAAGGTCATTTAGTAGCTAAAAAAAGGAAAAACTGATGACCAAGAGATATACATAAGAAAGTGAGAGGGAAGACAGAATCTACAAAAATGTCAGACTTGAGTGTCGGAGGTAGATAAGTTGGGCGTTTGTAGAACCATAAGCATATATAATATTTAAGCAATATAAACAGTTATTTTTTACTTAAATGATATTCCACTGCTTATAAATAGAACATGCATGCTTTGTATGCCCACACAGAGTGTTTATCAAAATTTATCATTTTATGGGCCATAAAATAAAGCTTAACTAATTTAGAATTATCAAATCATATAATCTATATTCTCTTGTGAAATGAAATTAGAAATTAGGAACATAATAAAGATAACTTTTTAACCTGACTTTAACAACATGTAATATATACATAAAGAGAAAAATCACAAGTTGCTATTACCCTGAATAATTTTTATATACCAATGGGGACAATCAATATCTTTTAAGCAAAGATATTAAGAACATTTGGAAAATCACTTAATACCAGTAAATAGTCTCTTTTCTAAAATCCCAGAAGAAGAAATGAAAACATTCTGAGCCTACTAAAAGTAAAATGAAGTAGATCGGAGCCTAGGGAGGCAGTAGAAGTAGTGTTTAGAACTCACAGGACTATCTGCCTGTTAGAAAAGGAAAGAAAATAAAATACACAAATCATAAACAAATGTGTTACCCTAAGAACCTAAAAACAAAACTCTCAAACTGTTAACTAAACCCAAAGTAAGAGAAGAAAATAAGAATATTTCCAGGAGCAGCAATCTATAGTATGGTGAGAGAGAGAGAGAGAGAGAGAGAGAGAGAGAGAGAGAGAGAGAGAGAGAGA
>NW_004949123.1:2822625-2828018 GCF_000317375.1 Microtus ochrogaster | reverse complement strand
GAGAGAGAGAGAGAGAGAGAGAGAGAGAGAGACAGAGAGAGAGAGAGAGAGACAGAGAGAGAGAGAGAGAGACAGAGAGAGAGAGAGACAGAGACAGAGAGAGAAACCATTGCCTACTTCTATGTTGAGACCAGTAGACATCATAGTCAATTTGTCAGACTTAACCAACAAAGCATCCAAGGAGAAAAGAATGGAGCTAGAAAGAAGAATAATAGCACAGTGTCACCACTACAGACTCGAGATGCTAAATCAACAGTTAATATTATAACCATCAGGCCATTAAATTTAATGACAGATAAAATGTACAGATTCTTATAAAAAGACCAGCTATCTTATCTAACTGAAGAAAAATCAGATAAGGGCTGTCAGCTTCTTACTCATAAAGAAATTTACTTTGCACTTTAAACAAAATGTCCTACAGCCCAGGTAACATCATACTCAGTAGTAAAGAACTTGATGCTTTCCCTCAGATCAGAAATACAGCCATCATACACTTATCGTCACTTGCACCTAACACCTTACAGATATTATAGCCATTGCCACAAGGTAAGAAAAAGAACTTAAAGGCATCTAGACTGGAAAGGATGAAGCAAACATAGTCGTTTATATAAAACCTCTGATAGGATACGATAAAGAAAACTTTAAGCCTAACTGAGAATAAGGGTAGTTACAGAATAGAAACTCAATACAGAGAACAGTAACTGTGTGCTGGAGAGGTGGCCCAGGGGGTAAGAACACTTATTGCACAGGCATGAGGACCTGAGCTCAAATACTCTGAACCCATGTAGCAAGCAGGGCAGGGTCATGTACACCTGTAACCACAGCACGGTGGGAGGGGGAGACAAGTGTCTCCCTAGCTGCTAGCTGAGTGCCAGGTTCACTGAAAGACCCTGTCAGCAGGTGATAGAGCAGGATACGGGTTGTTTTCCTATGACCTCCATTAGGATGAAGTGAAAGCCAGAAGAACATCATCAATAAATACAAAACATGCTTGAGATGGGTGAATGTGTATATAACCTTGATCATAGTGATCTCACCACACACGCACATCAAAAGTTATCAAATCATACACTTCAAACATGTATGGTTTAATCATATACCTCAAAGCTCTTGTTTTTCCTAAGTGGCACTATTGATACAAGTTAGGTATAGACCTTTTAGGGTTCCAGACGGTGATTAGAACAAAAACAGACAAGACTGAGCACACCCTGCTTCCCCAATGAGTTCATCTGTGAGTGGAAGAGACAGAGGGTGAGGGACTGAGGGACAAATGAGACAAAGTGTTGAGTTACATATTTTGAAATATGAGGAAAGTGCACACAGAAACATGCTACAGAAGAGATGCCATTGGAAAAAACTTAATAATTTATGACACAATCCCAGAGAACTTAGACAACAATGAGGCCACTAAGAGAGACATACATGGGTCAAATCTACATGGGAAGTAGAAAAAGACAAGATCCCCTCATTAAATTGAAAGCATGGGGACCTTGGGGGAGGATTGAAGAGGGGAGAGGCAGGGAGGGGAGCAGAGAAAAATTTAGAGCTCAATAAAAATCAATAAAAAAAGAAAGAAAATTTAGGACAGAAAATTCAAACAGAAAGGAGTCTTGAATAAGGGGATCTTGTGGGTACAAATGAAGCTGTTTTGTGTTTAGGTGGAAGGATTTAAGAGTTGAAATATTTAATTTGTTTTTTTTTTTCTCTTCCTATTCTGGGAAGAATGATAAATGAGAAGAAAAATACTTGGGAAAAATGTTGGGATTTTGGGAAAGCCATTGGCAGCAACAGGTGCAAGGATGGAGGCAGTAAGTGTTAGGTCTAGGAACACTCTGAAGTGATAAGAGAAGAGTGGAATGGTTCAAATAAATAAGAGAGATGCCACTTTCATGTGCACAGTGCAAGTTTGTCCCATGGTCCTTCTCTGCGTCCTTTTCCTTTGTCCATGAACAAATTTCATTCACATGCCATCCTTCCTACTTAATCTCAACCCCTCCCCTGTTATCCTCAACTACAGCAGATAGTTAACATGTTCTTCAACTTTACTGGTAAATATTTCTATGCATATAGACAACACAGGCCCCCTTAACAAACCACAACATTCTGTTAGCCAGCTATATGAAATCTTAATACTAGACCATGTTTTACCTCAACAAAAATACCTAAATCAGAGGTAGGCATCTTAGCAAAGAAAGGTTTTTATCACCAGCAAATATCAACAAAATCAATTACTTCTTTCATTTCATATATTTTTGAATAATGCCAAGAGAGTCTCTAAAAATTTTCAGGTACCATGCGTGGGTATGCAAACAGTCAAACAGGGCCCCACATGGCCACTGGCAAGTCAGTCAGGTATCTTCCATGGATTGAACTCTTAATATATGAAAGTTATGCATGCTGGATCGTACCCACAGGTACTAGGTTTGGGAAAACGTTCCAGCCAAGTATGAATTTTTAATAAAAATGGTAATTATGACTCACAGCACTGACACTGTTTTTCTTTAGTGTTTTAACACTCATGGCCAACATGGGGGAAGTTTAATAAATAACCCTACCAACGCATGTATGGTTTCCAAAGGTGAAGTGTATAATCAGCTTTTAAAGGCAAGAGTTTGATTTTGTATTCAATATAGTCAATCATCCTTTAGATCAGAATGATTATCGTCTGAGTAGTACCTGCCAAAATGCACTGTGTGCATCGCCTCTCAGCAGTTCCACAGTGTCTCCTGCCTGGATATGCAATGGTGGTCCTTCGTGGAGAGCTGGGGGTGGGGTGCCAGTGTAGCTCCTAATGACTTGCATCTTTGGCAAACCTGAAAAAAAAAAAAACACTGTTTGCAATGGAAAGGGCAATGATGTGTGGAGAGTACAGGTGCGTTGAAGAAAAGAAAGGTAAAGTCCACTATTAGCATTAAAGTGTTTACTTCTGCCAGCTTCAAGGAAACATCCAAAGTACCACAGATGGAATACTTCTCAACTTCCTCATGGCCTGAGATGGTGCGAGAATAAGACACATGCTTATCCCCCTGGTCCTTTACATACCTTTTCTTCCCTCGCTGCCAGTCTCCTTTCGGTTGAAAAAAAAAAATATTTCTCTTTGAGCTGATGGCTGCTTTATAAAAAACATACCACGTTTTGGAAAAGAATCAATTTTTTCATCAGCTCTACCCTTTCTGCCTATTACTTTTCTCTTGGGCACTGGCTGATTTCATCACTAAGAAGGCTGACCCTTACTATGTATGTATCGCACTGCCCAGTAGAAGGCTCCTATCTTAAGGTTATCTTTGTAATTCAAAAGAAAAAAAAGGTGATGGATGTGTGACTGCAATTCTTGAGACATTTATATGGAGAAAGTCTCTGGGCTCAAATTTAGGCTTGCAAAACAGAGCCAACAAATGGAACATGTCTAAGCCAATAGCATCAGCGATATTAAAAACACAGATCCATCCCTGTCTTGCATTTCCTTCCATGGGCAATGGGCGCCTTGGTTCAATATTTCATTTCAGAGAGCAGGCAGCTTCAATTATACAGGGGGCTAATTGCACCCAATGTTGCCCACAAATGTACAACTTCACAGTCACTTTTCATTTATAGATGCTGCTGCCCCTTCTAATAGAGAAATCATTCATAAACATTACCATCTCGTACCATTTGGGGGCATGAACTCTTAATTATTATACTTGAGGAGTGTTTATTCTAATGACTGGGGTGACGCGGTAGAAGCACTGTACTCAGTATATGGAGGACCAGTGACTGTCGTTCGGTTCTGGGTATCCCAGATACTTCTCAAAGGCTTCATGGAATGTTCCAGCAAAGAGTTTATAGAGATCTCAAAACCCTTTTCAATTATTATCTACTCCCCACCAAGAACAGGCGAGTTGCTATAAATGAAGCAGAACAAAAGTGTTACTCAATGCATTCTTGTCGGTCCAGTCGGGAAGGTGGAGCCTGAAATCCGCTTGCCCTCCACTACAGCTCAGTTGCTATGGCTTTAAAGTTACAATATAAGTTGCTACATCTCCCCTTTGCTTCAGGGCCACAGAACCCCTGGAGGGATGGTGACTTTAATTCTACTTTAATTTTCTATGGCTAGCTTCCCTTCCGGATATTATAAGGGTAGCACCCTAATACAAACAACAGGCTTTATTATCTTTTCCCCAAGCAGCACCCCAAGTGAGTTCTCCAGGGCAGAACACTCATCGGACTTCCTTTCCACACGCTAAACGCCTGGAGTACAGAGAGAGCTTATTCTATAGTCTATTAGATTGCTACTACGGCACCTCCTATACACAAATCCAATGTGAAAAAAATGCAGGCTGCGAAAAAGGATTTAGGAGAACGTAGAATTCTTACTCTGCAGTCTGGGCTGCATAATGGGTCTTCCTACCTTTAGGCTCTGATTTGTACTTCGTCTGTTTTAATTTTGAATTGTCAATGCTTTGAAAATATCCAGTTTGGTAAATTCCCTGTGCAGTTTTGATTTTCTACCACTTAAAAATATGCTAAAGACAAGAAAGACTAGTTTTTAAGCCTGAAATAACTCATCTGACCTTGAATAGCAAGGCCACTGGAGAGCTGTGACCTTCACTGCAGCTGTCTACGTGACACCTGATGATAATAAGAGTTCTCTGATTGTCAACATGCCCAAGACAGACATTCTCAAAAAGAAATGATGAAAATTAAATACATACTTATAGATATTTAGAGAAAAACATTAACTTTGATGGCAGTTCACTACTTAAGCATATGTTAGAGATTATAATATAAAAAAACTCCAGTTAGGACACAAGGCTATGAGAAGTCAGGTCCAGAGTGATGCTGCCTCGAGTCTATTTATATAGATTGGACTGCCATAATGCACATAAAACAATAACACCGAAAATGGAAAAGAATACATAGATAAACGTGGACAGACGAGAAAAATGCTCTATGTTGCAAAGTGGTTATGAGGAAAGCATGGTGATACTTGTTCCTCCTTTATACCAGCTCCTATCTTTTTAGCTATTACTTTCCTAAGGGCAGCTGATCTAATTGCACACTAACAGAGACAAGTTGCTCAGCCTGTTCCTAAAATAAAAATGTGTTCAGTTGGCCAGATGAAGGTTCAGCCATGTCATATTCAAAAGTACGTTGTAACAAGTCTCGATTTAGTTACAAACCAACTGGCAAGTGCAGGGTTCTTCAACCGACATGCTTTATCCTTGGGAATTAATTGTAACCTTATGATAGAATAGAATTTATAGATTTTGTCCTTTCCAGAATAATCTGTGGTATCTGTTTCTAATGGGTGAATACTTCCCATTTGACCACTGTGTATTGTTAGAGCCACGGAACTGCCATTTGACCACTGTGTATTGTTAGAGCCACGGAACTGCCATTTGACCACTGTGTAT
>NW_004949123.1:2819696-2822525 GCF_000317375.1 Microtus ochrogaster | reverse complement strand
GTTAGAGCCACGGAACTGCCATTTGACCACTGTGTATTGTTAGAGCCACGGAACTGCCATTTGACCACTGTGTATTGTTAGAGCCACGGAACTGCGGAGATCAAAGGAGAAAAGAATGAAACGAGGGCCAATTGATGAGATGAAAATGCTCACATTGCCTTGGCAGGCATTCAACACTGGTGGGAAGAATGGGTACTTCCCAAAAGACCCATTCCTGCCCCCCCAAAAAAAAAGAAAAAAAGAAGGACCAGCAACATTGCCATGAACATAATCACAGTAATTGAAATTAAAATCTTACTAGAAAGAAAAGGAGGAATAGGTTAAATCTTCCCATCAGCATTCCGCTATCAATTTGATACTTAGCACCACCTACTACCACAGCAGGCATCGCACTCCATAAATGAGATCAAGAACGGAGAGTGAGTTACATCTACAGATGTTTGCCCTGGGAATAGGCATTTGCTGTTGATTTAATAGGAGGTCCTTCTCTCCTACCTTGAGCCTGCCAGACAGGTTCTAAACTCTTTTCAAAACTGACCAGGACAGAACAAGCCCTACTCATCTCCATGGCAACTTAGTCACTGTGCGGCATGTAGTTTATCATTTGTCTTACTAAAAGATTCTCTCCCAGTGTGGCCTGTCTCCATTGACCTGCCTCCCTCCATCTGGATTACTCCGAAGAGAGCAAATCCCTGTTTTATAGATCAGCCTTTCAAAAACTGTTCAAGAAAATCCCCACGTTCTAAAATAAAATAAAAATTATATTTTCCTTTGGCGGACTACACATCAGGAGCTGCTGAAATACAAAGACAAAACAAAAACAAACAGAACATGAACCATCGAAACAGAAACAGAATTTTCCTCATGGCTAATAATCAGAAACAAACGGTTGATGCTTCTCTTTGAAGATGACCAGAACCATACATTGCACTACATTTAAATCAACAGCTCACTCAGCAAAGCTCCTTCCCTGGGATTCAGAGCTATCTGTTCTCTGTCTGTTCTAGGACTATTATTAACAATGGAAATGCTCATGCAAGCCCAGGGCTGCTCATCAAGGCCTGAGAATTCATCCTGCGACTGCCCTCGGGCTCGAACAGCAAACTAACCACGTGCTATTTTAATAACTGCATTTGGGCCATCTTGGAACTTCCCCGAACGTTATAGAATTATCTCTATCTAAGGGAATATTGTGAAATAGCTTAGCCAAAGTTAGAATCCCCACCGAATGTTTATTTTGGCTTGCTTCGCTCCCTACAACAAATTATTACATAACAAATATGTAATACCTTAAATATTTAACCCGTGGCAAATTTTTCTCTTTAAGTTTGAACACACTGGTAATTGTGCTTTAGTTTATGCTCAAAGAAAAGATCCCAACCCATCCTTATGAATCCAGCACATTAAAGAAATGGCATCATTACAATGACCAAACTCCTGTGACATCCATAAAGTTCTGCTTAAACAGAACATGTGTAAGGACATACAACACTAAAGTTACAAACATAACATCGACAACAACAAAATACAAGTGCTTTTAAAGGAGAACCTGAAACTTTCCAAAACTGATTTCAGTACCGTTAGGAATGACACACACTAAGACCTCTAAACACTTTTTAACATGTTAATTCTCCGGAGAATATTAGAAACTTGTCAGATTCAAAACTATTTCACTGGCAATTTTCACTCAAACCCATAAACATCAGTGAAAGCAACAGTATCAGTCTGCACTGCATCCTCTAAACAGGGAGAAGGTGGTGGCTCTAATACAGATTAATATCTAGTCACCATGCTGAGGTCCCTGCCCGGACGCAATGGGCCACCACAGGCTGATAACTTAGAGAGGGAGGATGCCTAGTGAACAAACAGGCTGTCAGTAATGAGCTAGCCTTTCACCCCTGGGTCTTGATTTAAAATATAAACACAGCCACATTAAAATATTATTAGTCCTACAAGATGTCAGAGGATGTGCTTGGTTTATCCTAAGAAGCTGATCACAGGCATAACTAATTCACTCATTCTTGTAGTGTTGTGAGTACTCTGCAGTGTGTCACACAGAACAAGAACAAGATTCCTGCCTTCACCAGCCTGTGGGTTGCCTTCAGAACACACAGGCGGCAGAATACAGAAACAACTGTACACTAGGTCATGGATTCCCTTACAAGGGGATGTCTAAAGAATTTTAAAATTACTATCCACAGGATTTTTAGAAAAAACAAATTTTAGTTTAGTTAAGTCTTGGGTAGGATCCTGAGAAATGTGTTTTATCATTTACTATTAGTCTTGGCTGAGGCTTCCAAATTTTGGGCACGCTTTGAAATCTCCTCTTGCAGATACACGTCTAAAGCCCATGACCAGCGTTCACTGTGAGGAAACTTGCTTTTGAGACAACCACAGTGCCGTAATTAGTGCTGACAGCACTCCAACAAGTCTCCTTAAGCAACACACAGGGCGCTGGAAACTGTCCAGTGGGGAAGAAAGTTCGCAGTGTACGTGAGGACCTGTATTTGGATCCCAAGCATCCATGTGAAAACACTGGGCAGGGTTGTGAACTTGTAACAACAGCCCAGGGGTTTGGGGGTAGACAGGGGGATCACGGGGAGTTGTTAAGATACCCAGGGTTAGTGAGAGATTCTCTCTCAAGAGAATCCAGAAGACTGGTGAAGTGGAGCTCACTTGTTATCCTCCTCCTTTGGCCTCCAACCACTCACCCTAGACATGCACAAACAACACACACACACAAACAACAGAGAGAGAGAGAGAGAGAGAGAGAGAGAGAGAGAGAGAGAGAGAAGAGAGAAGAGAGAGGGGAGAGAGAGAGGAGAGAGA
>NW_004949123.1:2800512-2819566 GCF_000317375.1 Microtus ochrogaster | reverse complement strand
AGAGAGAGAGAGAGAGAGAGAGAGAGAGAGAGAGAGAGAGAGAGAGAGAGAAGAAACATCCACACAAAGTTCATTATCAACTCATTGACATCTGGGACCCCCTGAAACAATCTTTGCATCAGGCTCTCTAGGACTAGGCTGGGTGGGGGATGCCAGGCTTCCCCTGTGTTCCACACCTTCCAGGGTTCTTTCCAAGAGAGCTCTGCTCCTTCCTGTATTTGTAGTCTTCCTTGATATGCAAAATGAGCTTCAGGATGGAAACCATCTGCTCTGACATAAGCAGATAACTTGACGAAAACTTGCCTTAAAGAACTAATTGTTCAGAGAGGGAACACTTCCCATCAATGATTTTTTTTTAAAAAAAAATCATCTTAGAGAAGCCTCCTTTTATAAACTATAATGAGTCAAATGAAGGGAACAGTCATTGCTCATATACAAACAAGGATTAGGCATAGAAGCCTTCCTTCAACTTCATAAACAGATTAGTCACCCTCTGGTATTGCCTACTGAAGTATTAGTGAGCCGAGGATTAGCAGTAAAAGATATACTAACACCCCTTTAAACTGATTTTTAATGGATTAAAAAAGACATTATAGCCAACTGAGTTTCAAAAAATATAAATTCCTGTGGACTACTTTAACATTGCAGGTATGCCTTTTAGTGACAAAGGCAAAACAAAACAAAACTAATGATTTATAAAATCTTGATGTCAGACCAAAGGTCTGGGAGGACATGCTCAAGATGCCTAGTGGATGTTCATTCCTAGGTGGGTGAGGGCTACCATTTGAGCAGAGCTCTAAGCTGTCTCATTGGGCCTTTAATGATCAAAAAGAACACTATTGCATGACTTCAAATAACAGGACCATCGCCTAGCCTAACCACCATATTTTTCACAGTATAAAACCAAGAAACAAAGGATAAGTGCATGGTTAGAAGCAGCGACTAAGCTAGGTTCAGCATTGCTCTTGTTTCCGTTCTGCTTTCCTCAGTCTGCCACCTTTAAAACGCCCCACAGAACATGAGACTGTGTCTGAGCCACAGCTCCCACCACTGACCGTGCTGCTTTCAGCACGCCCTGACCCCTTAGACACGGGGCAAAGAGGGAGACAACCCTCCTTCAAGTGGTGCAAGATTGAAACGCAGAAAGATCGCCTCGGATGCTAGGCAGAAAGTGGCAACTCCTACTAGTGTATTCTAAGGACAAAGTTTCAAAAAGCTTAAATGAAAAAATTTAAAAATCTTAATTACTAAGTAACTAGGGAAAAAAAAATCTATGAAACTCGGCCCTGGAGCTTGTCTGTGTGTCTGTGTGTCTGTAGGTCTGTGGGTTTGTGGGCATTCAGCTCTGTCTGACTAAAATTATTATCATTTAAGCTACATCATTATGTACTTCCGGCCACATCTAAGTGTCCCAAACACGGCAATCAAGCCGAAGGTTACTAGAAGAAGCATGTGAGATACCAGTTACTTAGAAGAAACAGAGAATGGCCCAGTGGATACTTCTTATCGGGGAATGATGGGCCTGTTGATCAAACTTATTCTAACATACATGTAAGCATGCTGGATAGAGAAGCAAGCAGGGAACAGTGATTACTGACTTCAAAGAAGAAAAGACACTTGGATCACTATTTTCTGAAAAGATCTTTTCAAAGCCTCCTGTGCTGTCCTTCATAGAAAGCAGAGCAATCCAGAGTGGCTTCCTAGATGTCTTAGTAGGTAGTTTTCTCTCTCTCTCCAAAAATAAACCCTGGTCTTTCCCAAAGCAAATGAGTATGTTTCTTTCCTGCAATTAAAATGAAGCTGCAACAGTCCATTCATAAGAGATATCTAAAGGACAAAACAACAGAGCTACAGCAAAATTGACTAAAGGTGTTCCACACCCTCCTTTCCCCCTTTGTTTTATGGGTCCATGCATTTTCTCAACAACTTTTCAAGTCACTCACTTGAAGAGATTGGCATAGACAATGGGAATGCAGCTATAAATATGGCTGACCATGTGTGTATGTGTGTGTGTGTGTAACAATAATTAATGGGAAAAAAGAGGCTGTATATTTGAAAGAGAGCAAAGAGGGGTATATGAAAAGGGAAGAAAAAATGTCTAGTTTTTAAAAAGAAAAGAAATAATTAAAAATAAAAATTTTAATTTAAATAGAATACTGATTTTAGAAATGATATTGCTATTTCTTTGTCCTTCGAAAACTCAATTGCTTTTCCTTCCCCTAGCAATTAAAATCACTGCTTTCCCTCATCATCCTCTTTCGTTCCTTAACTGTGAAATGGTTGGATGAATGCTCTCACTAAATGTTTAACTTCTCATCTTATTTTACACAAACAATTTAATTTTCCTTAAATATCAACATTATATTACTACTTCAGCCTGTTCAAATGAATCATAATAAGCTACCCCCATGGTGAGACACATACTTCTTTTTAGTCATCTGAAAAACACTAACGAAATGGTAGCTGCATTTTAAGGGCATAATAAAACACAAAAGTAACAATGATTAAAATGTAAACTGTGAACTACAAAGAAAAATATGTTGAAATAATAAATTGTGCCAAGAAATCATGATTCATCTATAAAATGTCTATGGTTGTAAAAGCAAGACTAACAAAGAGGGTTCAGAATGGAGAGTGGGTGGGAAGGTGGGGGAGGTGTGAATCTGGATCTGGGGTTGTAGGTACAGGAGGGAAGGGGGTTGTATATAATCAAAATATTTTGTATTTATGACATTCTCAAAGAATAAAACAACTTCAAAAATGAACACGCGCATTTGTGTACGTGTACACATGAGTGCATGTGCATGCATGCGTGTGCGTGTGCGTGTGTGTGTGTGTGTGTGTGTGCACACACTTCAGTAGGGAGGGGCAACTTCTAAAGGAGATGAGAAGAACTGAATTCTGAAGATGTGAATCGATGCATACGAATGTGAGTTCCTTGGGGTGGCTAATGCATGTCATTTACCACCGTATCATTATCATCACTGTCAGTGTATGTTAGGGATGGGGTTAGATAAATGCTTTTAAATAACAAATTAGTTCTCTAAACTCACAGAAAGAAAAGGATAAAATGCTGTCTGTGACCTCATTGCTTGATAAACAGAACACCACAGATTCTAATACTCTAATTGTGGTAAACACTTTTTGTATCCTGGTAATCCTTCCACATTTGAAAAGCACCGTGGCCTTGCATAGAAAAGACATCCTGACCTAGAACTTCAGGTTTTGTTTCATTTCCCAATTAAAACATCAGGGACTGTTGACACAAAGTTCACATGCAGTTACAGATTACAAAAGCACCTGAATATAAAACACCTTCTAACGCAGCCCATCATTCTATAGCTGAACTACTCATTTCCCACTAACGTTGTTCACCATAAAAAATTGATGACCCTACTAGCAGTGACCTTTTCCTCACTTGCTCTACAGTCTGGTGATTTCACTGCTTCTTCAGTGAAGACAGACTCTCTCAAGGAAATGAACAACTGTTCTTAGCCAGTCTTTCATTTTCCATCCCACCGCCCATGTATGGCATACACAGTGTTGAATACAGGGATTGTCTAGTGGGGGTGTGATTTAAATACAAAGAAGGCAGTTATCTACAATGTCAACATACTTGAAATCAGTATCAAACACGATGCTAGAGCAGAAAGGTCTTATCAAGCTCGTGTGAGAGAGTGACAGTGGGTAATTATTCTGTTTAGAACCAAGCATTTCCTATGCATCCTTAAATAGTGGCTTCATGGAAAATTACTAACAACTCTGCCCAACCCATTCAACAACATTTGTTTACTGCCTCATTCCTACCTATTTTGGGAGATATATCCCTTTTGGAAAAAAGTAGGCATAGTATTATTTTAGGTTTTGCAAGAAAAAAAAGTCATGTTTTCCCTTTGAAGTTGTGAACATAATTAGTGGGGGTAAAAAGCCTATATTTTCTTCTGTTAAAAATGTATTACTTTCTATAACTTTTTGTATATTAATAAATTACAAAAACTACTTCTGCAATTCATTCAACTTTGTTTTGCTAACCCCTATCTGGATCATTAATGAAAATATACTAACAATGCATGGTGATCTTAGGGAGAAAACATGACCTTGCAGGGGTCTAATGCGAATTTTCAAACAGGCATTTTAATACCTCTTTTTTTTATCACCTCTGAGGATTAAGAATTGATGACAATTGTTCTTAAAACTACCACTAAAAATAAAAATTATGGCAGTGTGCTGCTGTTTTATTACCACTGATAATTACACAACTTACAGAATAGGTAAAACAGAATCCAGGAGAGAAACCCAGGGTGCTCAGATGAGGACCTGGAGAACTGTATTACTTCTCAAATTCAAAGAAATGTCAGGAGATATTGCATCAAGAAGATGAACTCATAAGCCACTTATATGGTCTGGTGATTTCATCACGTATACCAGATAGAGCAGGCCCTTTGCTGACTTCTCTGTTGCTTCTATTTCTTTTTCTATCTCCTGAATAGACAGATCCTTATAGATTATACATCTCTGTTTCTGTCAGATTTTAATGACACAAAATCGATGGCTTTGTACAAGACTGCAGCAGTAAGTCTGAAAAGAGTTTGAAGAGTTGGTAAGGACTTCCCTCAGCCCACAGTGTTTTGGAGTCTATGTATGTTTAAAACGCATCCATCTTGAGGTTTGTTTGTTCCTTGGCTTATCACCAAAAGGCCCGTCCACTTAGAGTTTGTAATTAGAAGAAGACAGAGAGAAATGTTCTACGAGAGGACAGCCCAGTGGCCAGGAAACCTTGAGCAGAGATACTGACACCAATAAGGTCACAACTGTTGAGGGTGGCAGACTCTATGCTGGAACTCACGTGTAAGCAGACAGTAGTCAGATGCATGGAAGAATACTTCACTGGAATCACACTTAGGACGATCTCTGAGTGTGTAGGACTAGCTTCCTCAGGACTCCACAGTCCCATGACAGACGTGGAGAGGGCTGATTCAGATGTTGATAAAGACTGGCTGAATATTGGGCCACAGAAACTCTCCTAATTGGGTAAGGAACACACAGAAAGGACTAGAGAGCAGAAAGCTGGCCGGGATCAAAGGATAGAATGTCTCTAAGAGTAGAATGAGAGAATGAGTTTTATGAGTGGAATAAAACAACCCTGGGAGATGACAAGATTGCATGGCTAGACCTACGACACAGCTAAAAAAAAAGAAATAAAAGGAACTTGTAACTATGGAAATGGGACCTTTTAAATTAGGATCTAATAAGTCAAAATGTTATGTTAACTGATTTTATTGCAAAGCACATATGAATGTATTATGCTATCTTTTTAGTAGGCTTAAAATATATTTTTGAATTTTATTAAAGACTCTTTGATGAAGGACTACACTTCAAAGCATTTTAAATTGCTTTTAAAGGGGAGCTATGCAGCCTTTATTTACCATGAACGCTACAGGAAACACATAGTATAAATAGTATCTTCAATGAATAAAATTAACAAACGCGACTTGCTATGTGCTAAAATATTGTTGCTGCAACTCACTTTATTTAAATCGCCACCATTTTATTTTTATCTACATTTGATGTGCGAGAGGCAACGATGACAGCGGAAAACGCTCAACTGTTAATGAACGTGAATTTCTGTGAAATAATGCCTCTAGTTCCCTGTGCTGACAGCAATGTCCTTTCCTCCACTACACCTTTGGCCACTTGTGACTGTCCTGTAATAAGCTTCCCAGGAAATGTCCTCCGAGAGAAGAAAATGAATAAAGGCTGCTCCTCCCTCACCTCCAACCTCAGCACAGCCTACAACGCACGATGCAAGCAAGACAATAACTTCTTTGCCTCAGTAATTAAAGTAAGATTTCATCTTATGAAACAAAGCCATCTAACAAAGGTTAGGTCAACACAAGTATCAAAGTGACATTTATGAGCAAATTCCACATCCTTAAAGTCATGGCCCCCAAATGAGACTCTGTATGTTTTTAAGCAAAATTTCATATTTCACAACCCACATTCTCTTTGCTTTTCCCTTTTTGGCTACTTCAGGTTATGAGCACTGTGGACGAGGGGTGCTCAGAAAGAACTGTTACGCACGAGGTCTTCATCCTTCCTGACATTCAGAGTTTATAATCTTATATACCCAACAGTAGTTTATATATCCTGGAGCACATAGGTACACAAGATAAAACAAAGCTCATGATGCTTGCAGACAGTGACAAGTTTCTGGGATACATAGAACACAGCTCACAATGAAAACACTATTAATCATAAACATGAAACAGAGCCGAAAATTAAAATAGCACTCCCATATTTGTTATTCAGTGATACTTGTTAGCACTTCACAGGTGTGGTCAAAAATGTTCATCCAAGCACTTCATCAGTGGAACTTCCCAAGAGAGATGGCAAGTTAACTGCTGTTAGGGGAGCCCACAGGTGAAACATAACCAGAAAGCTGCCACGTGGGTCTTAACTTTGACTTGGGCATTTGGAACTTACATGAGAATGTCTAAATGTCATTTTGCCTCAGTTCCCTTACTGGGCATAATTCTTCAATATCACTTTTAATTATTAAAAAAGCACACACCCTTTCAAATAAAGAGCTTCATAAGTGTACTATTGTATACACATAAAATGTACAACTATAAAAAAAAAAAAAAACCAAGGGTAAATGGAGAATGCTTATTTGTTTCCTGGCTGCCCAGATCCAAATAATCACATATATATTATATTACAACACTATCTGACCAACTGCTCACAGGTATTCTTAGCTAGTTTTTACATCTTAAATTCACCCATTTCTATTATTTTATATTTTATCACAAGGCTCGTGGTTTGGTACCTCTTGTTTGTTGGGTGGCTACATGCCATCTGCCTCATTTGGCAGCGACATGGCATCTCCTTGACTCTGCCTACTCTTTCTCTATATCTCTGCTCAAATTTTTCACCTGGATTTACTCTGCCAAGCCATTGGTCAAAACAGCTTTATTCATCAACCAATAAAAGCAACACATATGCAGAAGGACATCTCACACCTTCTCTCCCTTTCTGTCTAATTAAAAAGAAAGGTTTTGACTTTAACATGGTAAAATTAAATATAACAAAACAGGTATCAAGCAAGAATTCAGTTACAACATTTAGTCTATTTGTATCTGGCAAAATTAAAGAAAATATGTTATCATCTATTTTATCTTTGTGAGTCTAAAGTTTTATATCTAATTTATCTTTTATTATGACTAAGGAAAACTATAATTATAACTATCTGTCTTTAACTCTTTAAAGACCCCAGAAGGATATAATATTACCTAAGTAAACAGAAAGTGCAGTGTAAACAACTTCCAAAGCTCTAGAATTGACAGAGACATCTTGCTGCCTGAATAATCACCCAAAGTTCTTTTGTAACAATGGGATATCTATCTTCAGGATATAGGCCCATAAGATCTAGCAGACTTTTCAGTGAAGCAGGAAAGTTGAAAGGCTGTGTTGCCTATATTGGCAGTTTATCAGTCACTTTTTTGTGTCCCGAAGAATGTCCTGGATGTCCATTTTATACAGCATACCATCAAGCAGTCCAGGCAAGAAGTAGTTTCCTGCCCAAATACCTAGCCTTGTCAATTGAAGGCAAATTCCATAACGAGTTTCCTCAATGTCCATCAATCTCTCTGAAGTAATTGGTACTGCCAGAAGCAGATATGTCTCACTGTAGAGAAAAGTTTAAGTTTTCAAAATATTTTAAATTCTATATTTTGTAGGTCTTCGAAGTGTTGAAGATTATCTAACTGAAATATATCTTTAAATATTTAGAAAACCTAACTAACATAACTACAAGTTTAACTATTTTAAGTGACTATTAATATGTAATTTTTAATTATACTTTTAAATGGGCTGCATGAACATACTACCTTAAATAAGAGTAGAAATACACATATAGCAAAATTGACCTTAAATTTGTAGCAATAAACCAAACTCCATACCATTATAAAGTATAAATAAAGCATTTATTTCTATATAAGAATCATTTTTGGAAATTTGAGCATTGTTTTCTCCAAACTGTTTCCTGCTTTCTGTTGAGCAAAGCATTTTTAGGGTTCATGGAGACCGTTCAGGGGAATCTTGTTTCAGCAAATCACATTAGTCTTGAAGAAATCCACAGGTTTTTATCTTCTGTGGAAACAAAAGCAGAACCTCTTTTTCAAAGAATCATATCCTTAGACTCAAATTTTGAAGTCAAGATACCTTTACATTGGTTTAGCTTAGCAGTTCCCACAATCAAATATCTCTCTGTAGTTAGTTCATTAACAGTCAAAAATCCAAAGAAAACACAATAATACTCATAATCCAGGCTCTCTGTGTATATTCCATTTTTATATGGCTTAGTTTTTACTCTATTACTTTTTTAATATTTATTATATTATCTTTACTCCTTTAATCTATTATTGTCTATACTCTTTTATATTACTTTTACTGTCTCTTTAAAGACTGTTTTATTTTTAAAAATTATTTACTCCTTTCTATAACTGTCTATATTCTTTTTCCTCTCTCTCCCAAGCCTACATACATTTTTAAAACACACTTTAAATGTGTTTTAAGTGATGCATTTAGAGTTTTACTTTTGTCTGACTTTGTCTTTATTGTGTATTTGTAATTATTTTTTGACCAGGAGTGCTTTTAATTAAAATGTTAAGCAGGTATGGTTAAGACTAATTCTGCAACCCTGCTTGTTGGCTCCACCCCATCCAACATGGTAGAGGCATGTTTACCACCTCTGAAAGCCATGCTCACCACCCCAGCTGGAGGGATGCAACAGGTCTATGTTGCCATTAAGCGATTTGTAACATGCTTCTCACAGACCCTAAGTGCTCTATAGCAAGACCTCTAGAAAGAACCAGAGCTGTTCGTGCTACCAGTATGAACCAGAAAGCTGATTTTTAAAGGAGTTATGCCTCTGCTTACAACCAGAAAACAGAACATATTTGGGGGGGGGGGGAAGGAAAAGAAAAAGAAAAGAAATGTGTCTACCAAGAAGTTGTGCTTGGCTCCCATATTTTTGCGGGTCCTGAAGCCCTCTTTTTTTTTTTTTAAGAATTTTTTAGATCTTATATGAATCATGTGCCACATTGGGCATCATTTCGTAAACGAAGACTGCTCATTCGTTTCCCGGCCACTCAGACCTAAATAATCTTACAGAAACTATATTAACTACAACACTGTTTGGCCAATGGCTCATGTGTATTCTTAGCTAGTTTTTACATTTTAAATTAACCCATTTCTATTATTTTACATTTTACTACGAGGCTCACAGTTTGTTAACTCTTGCTCCTTGGGTGACTACATGACATCTGCCTCCCTTGGCAGCTATATGGCATCTCCTTGACTCCACCTACTCTCTCTCTATAATCTCTGTTTGGATTTTTTTTTTGCCTGGCTTTACTCTGCCAAGCCATTGGCTGAAACAGCTTTATTTACCAACCAATAAAAGCAACACACATACAAAAAGACATCCCACATCAACCAAGAGAACAATAAAATAGTTGTTTTCAAGTCATACTATCAAAATAAGAATGAACATTAGATAAACGCATCAAAGAAATTGACTTTTGTAGATAAATAAATGCCAACTAAAAAAATCATTTACATAAATAAGTACCCTATAGTCTTCAGCGCTTTCACTGGGTTTCATCTTTAAAATACTAAGGAGCATTGACAGTGTGCACATTTTTTTTCATGAAAAAAACACTACATATTTTATATAATAACTATACATTGGTATAATACTCTTAGAAGCTACAGTAATGCATGTGAAGTTAGAGTTTTAGAAAACATCAGGTGCCGCTGTGTACTAATTGCTTGTAAGACCACAGTTACCTACTCTCTGCTCTGTTGTGGTTTCTTTTCATATATATGTGCAAACATGCAACCAGTTTTCTAGAAAAATCTACTGATTAGGTAAAGAGCCTCCAATAATAACAAGGAGCATATGAGGATTAAACTTGACCCTTCTTTTCTTTATCTTCACAATTTTAACTGACATCTTCATTTCATGCCTACATGTCTTCACAGAGAACTCTTCAAATGCCACTGTGTATGATGCACATCCCCCACAACAACCAACATTAGAATTATTTGGCATCTAAAAGTTATTTCCACAGATAATGATTTATATTTACTTTACCCCCTCCCCCCCACACACACACACTCCCTGTCCTCTCTTGTTTGTTCCCTCTTATTCCAGTTTCGGGTTCTAACATGTTGAACTGTGAGACACTTAAAAAGGGAAATTCCTCCTTGGCAGACCTCTCCCATGTGGCTATTATTCCCTGAATAACAGTGCCTGTAGTGAATACCGCTTCCAAGGCATTAAACTTGGTAGGTTCTTTTTTGCAGTGCTGGGTTATATAATTGTTATTTTCATCTTAATTATCCCAAGTGAGTGGGAAGTCATTTCAAGATTTGGCATCGAAACAAGTTAACTAGAAAAGAAGCTCATTCACGTGCCTCGTTCCTTAGGCATTCGGTTACCTCTTTACAGAAGGAGAAATACACACTAGTGCCCTCTCCTCCATGGTTATGCATACGCTCTAAAGGAGCAGAACGCTCAGGGACTCTGTAAAGAAGAGGAGTCCATGGAGGCAAAGGCTTTGTTGGTTCTTCAGCTTTTAGCACTTTTTGTCCATCTTTTAACTAAAGCATGCCTTCCTTCCTATGTTTCATTTCTCTCAAAACTGACCATGAATTTTTTTTTTCTTTTGTACCTTGAATGTGAAGAAGGTGACAAACAGCATAGGTCTGCTGTTGCTCACAAAGTTTAGAGTCTGACAGAGAAAAAGATTACACAAGAAACAATATAAAGCAAGACAGAGGTATAAAACTTTCAAACCAAAATTCAAGGTCACAGAAAAAGAGTACTTATCATGACCAAGTTGGCTTCATTCTAGAGATAGAATTAACATATATCAATCAATGCATATAGTTCATTAAATCACATATATAAATCACATGATCACCTAAATAGATACAGTAAAAGCCTTTGACAAACATTCAACATTAGTTCATGATAAAATATTAAATGGAGAAGTTAGGAACAGAGTGAATAAACTTCAATGTAGTAAAGATCATATACCATGAACCCATAGTCAACTTTTTAATACATGGAGCAAAGCATACCTGCTAATACCAGGAAAATAACAAGGGTGTCCACTCTTGTCACTGCTTTCAATATAGTATTTGAAGTCTTAGCTACAGCAATAGGACAAGAGAAAGTAATAAAAGGAATATAAACAGAAAAAGAAAAACTTAAAATATTCCTGTTTAAAGATGGGAAATTTTACACAAGAGACTCTAAGGACTCCACCAAAGTCTCTTAGATCTGAAAAATAAAAATACTTCCAACAGAATAGTAGGGTGGGAAATTAACATGCAAAAATTATTAGCCCTCTTATATACCTATGACAAGTACACTGAAAAAAATAGGACATAGTCCTATTCACAATAGCCCTCCCTACACAGATAAAGACTTCCTGAATAGTACTCTATAAGGGGGTCTCATGAAACTAAAATACTCCTGTATAGCAAAGGAAACTGTCAAGTGAAGTACTCTGCAGAATGGGAGAAAAGGTTTTACAAGCTATATCACCAAAGATG
The DNA here is from genome assembly GCF_000317375.1 of Microtus ochrogaster. Classification (NCBI taxonomy): domain Eukaryota; kingdom Metazoa; phylum Chordata; class Mammalia; order Rodentia; family Cricetidae; genus Microtus; species Microtus ochrogaster. Next base: position 2,807,941 of record NW_004949123.1, on the reverse strand, counting down.
ATTAATATTGGAAACAGACAATTTTAAAAAAAAATGAACATCAAGAAAACAAACTACCCAGTTAAAAATATGGGTCATAGATCTTCTGAGAGTATTCTGAAAAGAATGGCTAATAACATTGTTAACGATGTTTAAAATCATTAGGCATCAGAGAAATGCAAACTGTGACGGCTTTGAGAGTCCATCTCACCCATCAGACTACCAACTGATAAACAAATGCTGGCACTAACAAAGGGAAAGAAAAACCCTTACTTAATCGAGCACAGGCACTAGGAGAATCAGTTTGAAGGTTCCTACAAAAGCTAGAAAGAGATCTATCAAAAGACCCAGCTCTACCATGCCCAAAGGGCTCTACATTCCACCACACACCTCGTTGCTCAGTCATGTTTACTGCTGCTCTATTAACAACTTGTAGGGAATGAAATGAGCTTAGATGTCCATTAACTGATAAATGAAACCTTTTTTTCTCGAGAAAAACAACCTTAAAATAGTATTAAAATAATAGCTGGGAGGTGTTGGTTCACACCTTTAATCCCAGCGCTCAGAAGGCAGAGGTAGGCAGATCTCTGTGAGTTTGAGGCCAGCCTGGTTAGTTCAGGACAGGCTCCAAAGCTAAAGAGAAACCCTGTCTCAAAAAACAAAAAAAAAAAGGTATTAAAATAATAAAAATATACTGCCTTTTAAATAAAATGACAATAAAATTGTAAGACATCACTAGGATTCTTTTTATTATTTGCAGTTGTTATGATAAGGGAAAAATAGAAACCATGTAAATTAATAGCAATAAGGAATTGACTACGTTAACTCTAGGCTCAAACTTTTGAAAATAATGTTATAAAAGATTGTTATAAAAATGAAATCAAGGCCAGCTGGACTGGGACTGAAAAAGCATGGGATAAAACCGGACTCTCTGAATATAGTGGACAATGAGGGCTGCTGAGAAGCCAAGGACAATGGCACTGAGTTTTGATCCTACTGCATGTACTGGCTTTGTGGGAGCCTTGCCTGTTTGGATGCTCACCTTCCTAGACCTGGATGGAGGGGGGAGGACCTTGGACTTTCCACAGGGGAACCCTGACTGCTCTTTGGACTGGAGAGGGAGGGCGAGGGGAGTGGGGCATGGGGAGTGGGGGGAGGGGGAGGGAAAAGGGAGGCAGGGAGGAGGCAGAAATTTTTAATAAAAAAATTTTTAATAAAAAAAAGAGAAAAAAATGAAATCATGTCAAGTAGGTTGTTGGCGGGGAGGGTGTAAACTATAACAAGGTTCACAATGAGACACCATTTCTACTTTCAAAGTAGATACAAGCGTAGAAACGTCTGTGCCAACACATGGCATAATGGTAATGAGTTATGTTGTCAAATTATGAGACCTTTATTGATGTAAATTTTAACCTTGTATAGTTAACTTGTTTCTTTTGGAAAATTGGGGATCTTTGGAAGCCAGGAACTGAGTCTAGGACCTTGCTCATATCTACCACTAAGATGCATTCTAACCAAAGGCTATTTAATTTAAAATATTATTTTTGTTGGCATTGATGGTGAACGAAATTCTCCAATGAAATATTCGTTGCCTAAAAAAAAATAAGTAAAACAGAGGGTACTGAGCAGATTATTCATTCCCGTGGCACAGAATCCTGTTGGTGGCTCTGATCGTCCAGTCCTTCAGAGGTGCCATCACTGGGGCTAACCCCCACCATTTCCAAGCAGGCGTATGCCTTTGTCCCACTGAATCCCCCACAGCCTTCAGGATGTGCACCATAAAAACTAGGAGATGAAATATAAATTATGCATCAATTCGGTTTCATCTCCACTCGACTATAAGCTTCCCAAGGTCAAACAACATAAATTATTCAAGTCTTTATCCTGAGTATGGTGTTTGGTACTCAACAGTCTCTCAATGAATGCCTGCTGAATAAATGAAAGGCGGGATCACTGTTTATCATTGAGTGTTAAATTATTTAAAACAATTTTAATAAATTTAAGTATTATTTCTTAGTTAATTTGCTTATATAAATATAAGAATGATATAGGGCCTCTGTGTGTGCATGTGTGTGAGAGTGTGTGTGTGTGAGAGTGTGTGTTTAATTTTATGTAGCTTTGGCATCGTTATGACTTCAAATTTAACTTTTTCATATAGAAGTAGAACTCAGATGCCCTTGCTTCAGTTTTTAGGAGTATGCCACACACACATAGTTCATCCAGTTGACATAGATAAGAACTTACCTGCTGAGTTTCCATACCTTCTCCTTTAACAAACCATCCAGCTCTTGAGTACGTCCTGACGAACCACAACCCACTACATGATATATACCACTACTCAAAATCTGCCTGACTCGACATCTCTGCTCCAGGTTTGGAGAAGCTCACCTCTGACTCATTATGCCTTCTATCCTGCCTGCCAAGGATCTTCAAGCAATAAATCTCCCAATGTCTTTGCTGTTCTAATAGTGTAATAAATGGTGCTTCCTATCTGAGAAACTAAAGGCTACCGCAGGATCCTACCCTGCGATATTATGGAGAATACACGGTCAGACTCCCAGAGCCAGAGTGACTGGAGAGTATAACCTGAATATGAGTTGGATGAGAGACACAAGGTGCCTACTATTAACAAGTTTCCTGCGTAAGGGATCCCATTGCTGGCATTTGAGACAACTTACTATCCAATGCTGCCTTCCGACAAGATTCTTACGGCAGGCATACTGTACACCCTCCTCTACCTCCCCTGCATTTCCCATATAGGAAAAGGTACTAGCTTCTCTGGTACTGTAACCCCTATTTTTCTAGGAGCTGCCAAATAGCATGCTGTCAATTCTGTATTTCAAACGAGGCATGACTTAGCCTATCAATTCTTAGAACAAAGATCATTATAAACATAATTTCATTCTATAACTATCATACTTGAGCATTAGGAAGATAAAAGTAACTACAGACAAAATAATGCATTGCTAATTCCAAACAGCTTGTGTTATAAATGTATAACTATATTGGGAGAGAAATATATTTAAAATAACAAGCATTATATAAGTTAGACAACACGTTTCTCTGCCTATATGTATAGCCTTTATGTTTATGTACCAGTTACAATAAATAGCAGCAAAAAATAAAATTAACTTGTTGGATTGATTGAGAGAAGTTGTTTCTCTCCAGAACGAATAATTATTATTTATATCTTCAAATCATTACCTGCCCACAAGCAAAAATTTAAACGGCTCTGTAAGCAAATGAAATTTTAATTTCTAATGTTAATAATTGCTTATGTGGTATGATTCTGAAATTTCAAACACAGAGCATTGTATCTGAGACTCTGCCATTTTAAAATAATGAGTTGCTGTATGTTTTTCTCACAGAAGCCACTTTGCAAAATGAACTTGTCGACAAATGTGTACTCCCACATATCCCCAACACAAACCTGCATCCAGCCCCTTTCTCTGAAAGATTAAATTTATATTAGAAATATGACAACTATTTCTAAGAAGCTTAGAGTTAAATATAAAACATGAGGGGGATTTAGGAGAAGAAAAACTATACAAAAGAATACTTTCTTAATTCTTCTACTACTCAATTTTAAAGTTTCTCAGAATGACTTTATGGGGAAAATGTGTTTTCCTGACATGAAGACGCAATGCATGGGCTGGCCCACATAACTGGGACCATCTGCAGAGCCCACAGGCTGCTCCTTCTCAATGAGCAATGCTTTCGAGGCCCCCGTGGTCGTCTTTTCTATCTGATTAAAAGCACTAAGAGGTGAAAGAATTTGATTCAGGGCCATTGGCCTCAAGGTTCCTGAAGCCCCCTGTCTGACTAGTACAGGTTACAGAGGATGTCGTAGAAGGAATACAAAACAAACAAACAAAAGCTTTTCCCTACACCATGCTTCATAGAAAACTGCTAACAGATGCACCTCTGCTTGCCTCATGGGTGAAAAAGGATGCAAGGGTAATAGGGAGGAAATACAGATACAAGCTTCTAAGTCTACTCCATTACTACTTAAAATACGGGCATTAAAAAGCACTTGAAAGATGGACAGGTGTCAATCAGAGAGTGAGGACTCTGGACCGTGAAGAACCCCTATTCCAGCTTGCACATTCGCTGCTGCCTGGCTGGCCTTCAAAGGCTATCCTTGTCTTCTTGAAGGTGCCTAGGACTTTAGAACTATAGTTCTTATCAACCTAACGACCTTTGAAATCTGCTAAAGAATGTATATCTTAAAAATATTGCTGTGCATGGGAACTAGACAAGCTCTTTTGTAAGGTTAGACTCTGTTGTTCCAGTCAGTCAGGATTCCTTACAGATCTCCAATGGTAGCAATGCTCATTGAAAAAAGGGTATCCAAGGACTTGAAGACATCTTTGCCCTTTGGAGATACACAAATGAAATTTATTTTTGTCTAAAATTTATTTTATTGTTTTAAATTGCCTGTGTATTGTGGTATATTCATGTGAGCACAGGTTCCTGTGAAGGCGAATTGATCCACTTGGATCCGGAATTACCGGTGTTTGTGAGATTTTGGGAGCGGGTTCTGGAAAGCAAACTCAGGTCCTCTGCAAGAGCGGTAAGTGATCTTATTGCCAAGTAAGACATCTTTCCAGCTGGCACAAGGAATTTCAATGCATGACCTTTTTCATGACTGAAAGGGCTGGTGTAAGTTTGGTTTATTGAAAGAAACTCACAATGAAAAACAAAAAGAGGCAAGAACTTCACTGTCCCAAACCAAATATTTGAGTTGTCCCTCACAAGTCACTCAGCAAAATAAATGGGCACAATCTTTACTGGAAGGGTTTGAAAATATCTCTGCAAACGCAGTAACCACTGGGCGTATTGTACCCTCCATACCTTACAGTGTCTTTGGGCTTCTTAATTTGAGATAGGTGTGAATTGAAAACAAGCATAGTACAGATATGGCTTCATAAAATTCTCTTACATCCAGCATATGAAAGCCAGAAAGAATACTAGGCAGATTCACACACAATGTGATTTAAAATTGTAGTCAGCGCTTCAGAAGAATGCTAATTTGAAAAACCAAGAGTTTGCTAGCTCTTACCTTTGTTGACCATTTTATCCCCTCGCCTTTCTATGCTAGCACATTGCTCCCTATGCCACCAGTGAGGACAGAGAGTGAAACTCTGTGGCTGTTATTCAAGACCCCAAATGTGAATCCTATTGTCCCAATTTGGCTCTCAGTGGATGATAAAGAAAACTTATTTTCAGCTAAAAAATCCTGCAAAACTTATCAAAATATCACTTTTTAAACACGCCGCCCTCTGTACTGCTGTGTTTAGAATCTTTTGTCCCTCTCTCTTACACTGAAACATATGAACGTTGGGAGATGCTCATCAGCATAGGACTGCAGTGCCTTTCATCATGTATATAAGCTCGTCCTCAAAATTAAACACCAGCAAAACATAATTGTCCATCTTGTTATCAAGCCATCTTCATAGCTTTCCAAGTGTAGAGGAGAATGGTGTTATCAGTTTAACAAGAAGGCTCAATGATTTTCAGAATACACCCCCGCGTTACATTTTATAAAGTCAGCCTCACCGTCTCATTAAATACTTATTGACTGATCATCTACTGTACTCCTGAGACTAAGGCATACATATGGAAGGACAAAGATCCAGGTAATAATGTACGAAAGTTTATAGAAAGTATCACATACAAATCACTTTTAAAAATATAGTAACAAGTTCTGACCTGGGAAATGAATGTACATGGTCCTCTCAGAGAGTGTGTTGGAGGGGGGAATACGGGAACACTAAACCTGAGTTTAGGTAGATGGGTGATAGATAAATAGGAGTTAACCAGATATTGAAGTCTAGTAAGATTATTTCGACCATAAATAAATAAACAAATAAATAAAAGCATGAGCTAAGACACGGTGGCAAGAATTCAGCACACGTGAAAAGTCATTAGAGGTCTGTTGCTGCAGAATCTGAGATGAGCAAACAAACAGAGAGAGAAAGAAGTTAGGGTCTCAGAGTCTTATATATTCCAAATCAGGAGAAGGGGTCTGACTCCCACTTTATGGGTGTGAACGAGAGAGGTGTACCCCTCTCCACCTTGGCAATTCTTCTTCCAATGACCTGGAGGAGGCAATAAAGGAATTTAGGTTTGGATGAGCTGAGATTGCTATAATAGCCAATAAACTGAATAATCGTTTATAAATACTAGTGGTGTAGGAGGAGGGGAGGGTTGGAACAAAATTGAGATTGGAAGTGGTCCATGCCAGATGAGGAAATAAGAGATGCATTTTCTTATTTAAAACAAGAAAGCCAACTTTACTAAAGTTAATATGACTGTTCTTATGACTTTGGGCTATAAAGTCGCCACAACGTCACAGATAAAGCATTTGTCCCCACTAGTGGGCAGACTTTTCTCACTGCACCCACCTGCCCTGGCAACCAGTGCTGAACACTTTGTTCAGAAGATAAACAACAAGCATTATTCCTAGAAGAGGCAGTCAGCCCTGTAGCAGAGGTAACATGTATATCTCATTAACCACAGCTCCCAAATTCACTTTTTTCAAATTGATGCTTTGATGGTTATACAATGAGATTGAGACTGGGATCCAAACTAGACTCAGGACCCCTGCCGGCATGTGGCCCCTTCTGCTGAGAGCAGACCCTATTTCTCGTAGACCAACACTGATACAACAGTCCTGGCTGCTAAAGTGTTTGTTGTCAAGGGGAACAAAGCAAGAGTCTTATTTCTCAAAAGCAGGGACCTTGGAGAATATCACAACTGTATCTACCTTTTCGAAAGGGACGGGGGCCTTCCACTGTGAAGGAGCCACCATGGGCAGCTGAAACCTGTTGTACCAGTATTTCCAGAGTCATTAGGAACTTTTATCTTTGGCATCAAGGCCATTTTCTCAAATATTCCCTGATTTATGTTCTACTGGGTCCTCCTCCTCTCCTTCTTAGAAGCAGGTGGTTGAGAGCTCTGCTTCTTTTGCCTTGGGGAGCACTGCAGGATAGAGCAAAGGCTTGCAGAAGCCACTGACTCCTTTTGCCCTCTGTAATTACTGAGTTACAAAAGAAGTTGCTGGGTGTTTCAGAGGAGAGAAAGATGAGAGGCAGCCTTCTAGAGAACAAAGGAGTAAGGCAAGGGCCTGGATGGAGAAGGTGACTGAGGTGTATGAGTGTCAGCTCAGGGGTTACTTTCTGGTCTGTGGAATCCACGTGATGGCTTCCCAGGTGCCTGGCACGCTGGGACTTCAATTCTGAGACCTTCTTAGGCAGAGACCACTCTTTCCCACACTTGAGACATCGTCTTAAAAAGAAAGGGGTAAATATTCAAGGCAGAGTTAGGCTGATGTATGCAAATAAGATGTGTCTTTAGCCAGGCGGTGGTGGCGCACGCCTTTAATCCCAGCACTCGGGAGGCAGAGGCAGGCGGATCTCTGTGAGTTCGAGACCAGCCTGGTCTACAG